>NC_060953.1:18038452-18067518 GCF_022045245.1 Lucilia cuprina | reverse complement strand
ATATTTGGACCCGCTATTATCAAAAAACTAAAGTAAGAACGGTAAAAATTTTAAAATTTTAATTTTCAAATGCGAATATCTCCTAAACTATAAGAGATAATTTACTATAAGAGATAATTTTATAGTGCTCGATGAGGAGATTCTATATACGAAATTTTTTTTAAATCGGAACTCAAATGAAGAAATAGGATCGTTTTAAAAATTTAACATATCCGAGGTGTCCTAATTTGAGGACCCCCCGCCGGGCCCCTGGTTGGCCTATAAGGTCCAAATTCAAAACCTAAACTCGACAACACCTCCTCTTTGTGCATACCAAATTTCATTAAAATCGGATTAACCGTTTAGAAGTTACCGAATTATTTCCCTCTTTTTTTTTTCCTATACCACTGTGCGTCTTGAGTGTGACTTCGAGTCTGGGCATGATTTTAAGAACATGAGAGGAATGTTTGTTAAAATAACAATAACTACAGTAACGATGAAAATATATACAAAATAACAATGTGCGTTTAACCAAATATTAGCAAATGGAATTATTGTGAAAATGGGTTTTCGGTGTTTTAACCTCTTTCTTTGCTTGTGCCCAACCAAAAACATTACAACAACAAAAATAGAATAGCTAGAACAACAACAGCAAACAATAATAACAATGAACGTGTACAAATAGGAATATTTACAGAACTCTAAAAACACACATGCAAACAATAATTTTATCCATAAAGTCATTTCATATCTTGTTATTACTTATACCCAGCAGTTTATACAAGGAGTTTGAAGTATTTCGTCACTTTTGTACGTCTAGTCTTATGTCTAGTGTATAGTCTATTCTATAGTCTAATCCATAATCATGTATATAGTCTAGCCTATATTCTAGTCTAGCGTATAGTATATAGTCTATGGTCTAGTTTATATTCTAATCTATTGTCTAGTCTATAGTCTAGTCTATAGTACAGTATAATGTCTAGTGTATAGCCTAGTCTATAGTCAAGTCAAGTGCGTAGTGTATAGCCTAGTCTATAGTGAAGTCTATAGTCTATAGTCTAGTCTATAGTCTAGTCTATAGTCTAGTCTATAGTCTAGTCTATAGTCTAGTCTATAGTCTAGTCTATAGTCTAGTCTATAGTCTAGTCTATAGTCTAGTCTATAGTCTAGTCCATAGTCTAGTCTATAGTCTAGTCTATAGTCTAGTCTATAGTCTAGTCTATAGTCTAGTCTATAGCCTAGTCCATAATCTAGTCTATAGTCTTCTCTATAGTCTAGTCTAGAGTCTAGTCTATAGTATAGTCTATAATCTAGTCTATAATCTAGTCTATAGTCTAGTCTAAAGTCTAGTCTATAGTCTAGTCTATAGTCTAGTCTATAGTCTAGTCTATAGTCTAGTCTATAGTCTAGTCTATAGTCTAGTCTATAGTCTAGGCTATAATCTGGTCTATAGTTTAGTCTTTAAGCAAGTCTGTAGTCTAGTCTATAGCCCAGTCTAGTCTTTATTATAGTTTATAGTCTAGTTTAATCTAGTCTATAGTCTACTTTAGACTAGAACACCGTATCAGCATGTTGTGTATTTTTTCTTCCTCTCATTCTACTTCTCTTCCTTTTTCCAACATATTGCACTGATTTTTGAACGATTTGTAATCGGTGCTACCTAAATATGGTCTATTTACTACTTTCTGTAATGAAACAACCCTAAATGATAATTGAACGCATTTGTCTGGAATTGAAACCCCGAACAGCAGGGATATTTATTTGCAAATAGATGAAAATATTTTCGTATGAGTATCAAACAAAAACATATAAAAAATCATATATGTTTGTGAGTGTGTGTAACAGTGTCTATCGTTACGATTATGGCTTTATTAAAGAACAACATGCCGACTGCGGCATACAAATTGTACAATATTTTGCTACGAGTTGTATAGTTGTATTATTTGGCGACAAAAACATTCTGAAAGAAAATCGTATGCCCAATAAACAATTTATTTAAAAAAATGCATTCCCATCGGACATGTTTCCCAGATGCTATTTCCCATCTTGGTGTATTGTAATTCAGGGGTAAAGAGGTGCGGAACTATAAACTGGTGCTAAATTTCAATCTTTATCTTGACTTTGGATGATTTGAAAAGTGATAAAACCAGAGCACCACATAATTTTGTATAATATAATTTTGCCCACCCACAGGACTACGTCTTGGCTTCAATACATCCTCGACATAGTTGTCAGATGATTTGGATACAAAATTTGCCACCATTGTGTAAGAATCCTAATGAGAGAGTAGTCCTAGAAGCTCCCCCTGTGGTTCACATATAGCATTTCGACTTTATACGAAAACTTATTAACATTAACACTGTTATTGTCCAGCATTTACTTATGTTAGAATAATCAAAGCTGTGATACATCGTTTGTTATATAAATGTGGCATTCATATTTTGTAGATAAATTTAAAGAAATGTCTGAATAAAACACTCTCTACTTTCATAATTGTTTTTGTTTACTGGGTAGACTACAATGTCTATCTAATATTTGCTAGAAAACTTAACAAGTTGAACAATAAAATGTAACGTAAACAAATATCTAAAAACAAATGTATTTTATGAACAATACAAAGTGATATGAAAACGAACAGAATAAACAAAACAAAAATTAAATAAAAACAAAAAGTAAAAGAATGTAACAATATTAGAATAACAAACACTTTTTTCAACTAAAATATAGAATTGTGGTTTTCTTATAAAGATTTAAATATAGGTATGTTAGGCAAACAATCATACCGGAAGATTCAATGGAAAACATAGTAAAAGAACTATTTGCTTTTCATAATAGTAAAAATAGGTAGTGAAAAGGTGTTAACAACTACTTATATGCTATACGAAGTTAAATAAATACAATTTATTACAATAAAAAATAATTTATTTAATATACCAGAGACACAATATGTCGGAAACTTTGAAAAACTGACCCCAGATGTCATGGTCAAAGAGAACATTTGAGGAAATCTATTGAATGTGTGTTAATTAGATTCGAATACATATAATACCAACAAGGCTAACTTATTTACCAACATTCAGAGGAAAATTAGGACGATATCAGATGATAAAATTTAATCAAAGTTGGATACCAGGCCACTCGGGGGAAGTCGGAAATGAAGAGCGAATGTTATGGACATAACATTCGCTCTTTTGGCCATAAGATTCTGGTACCCAACCTTGCCTTTGAAAGAGTATCGATTGAAGCTTTCTTACAATCCAATATGGTCTTTGATTCAATTTCTAGTATTCTAGTAAAATAGACCGGAGCTGGCATTGTATAAAGAGCGAACAACAGATCCCATTAGAAGCCTACGTATATTTCTTCGGATTAAATATATATATATCCTCTTTTCAGACTAATTATAATTACAAGAAATGGGAGCTCGATGTAGTTAATATGACGACCGCAAACCATTCGAAGCAACGAAGGCAGAATTAAACACAATAATAATACCCTACACCGGTAGACATACTGGCAGTATGCATTGACATCGAAGGCGTTTTTTATACCGTGTACACTATTACTCTTATCCAATCCCTGGACCAGTTTTATGTTAACCTGGTGCTCCGTAACTGGTTCAACTACATGCTAAGGAACAGATGGATAAGCTGCGAGATGTATCAGGAAAATGCATTTCGCACCTTTACTATTGGTTACCACGATTAATAACATTCTAAGGACCCTAACTGAGAAAGGACTTAGACCTGTCTGCTACGCAGACGGCGCCGTAATACTTTTTAAGGAAAAGTCCTTGAGATGGCCTCAATGTTAACCCAGTGAAGATGAAATCTGTCTTTTCACAAGAAAGACAAGAATGTCTACCTTGCTTTCTTAGCAAGAAAATATCGGTGACAGACAAAGTTAAGTATTTAGGTGTAATCCTCGACCGGAAATTAAAATGAAGACACCACATAGAGGATAGAATCAACAAGGCACATCAGTGCTGGGCGATATGTAGGCATGATATGACGTGTTAGTCCTACTATGACAAATTGGCTTTATAAAAGTGTAATTTAGACCAATTCTAGCTCATGCTTTAATAATGTGGACTGCTTTGGACAAAAAGTGTAATATCAAAATATTACAGGGAGTTGGGTATAATTGGTGCCATGTGTATTACTTCAACCAAAGCTCTTGCTAGATATTCCACCCATTGAAACTATTTACTTTAGGTGAACTGGTCAAATGCTGCAATAGGACACGTAATCAATGTATACCGGATACAATGGAAAGTTATACACAATCATCGGGAGTGCCTGATCGCATACCAGACACAGAATATGTGGGAAGCTTTTAAACGCTGACCCCAGATAGAATGTCTTGGTTAAGCGGAAAACTAAAGCAAATACCAGCAGGAATCCGTTGTTACACGGATGGCTCTAAGTTGGCGGATAAAGTGGGCCTGGGGTTGTATATTGAAGACTCAGAAACAGAAATATATTCGAGAAAGTTCGAGGTAGTTAACCTGACAAACGCAAAACCATTCGACGCAACAAAAGCTGAATTAAAAATACGGGTAAGAGAATCCAATAAGGACTTTTGGAATAATGAAACGGAGGGTAGAACCACAAAGATCCTATGGCGTGTCCCTGATGAAAATAAAACAAGAAATCTCCTCAAAATGAGCAAATATGAAGTTAGTATGGAGTTATTGAGCTAGATCATGTGGAGAGGACAGTGAAACTCTGGAGCACTTTCTCTGCCACTGTCAGACATTCGTCGATACAAGTTTCTTGGAAGTGAACATCCCTAGCTAATACTGATTGAAAAATTCTTAAGAATTACATCCAGGAAAATGAGTTTCTGAACATTAAAAAATTATATACTCAGTGAACAAAATACATTTTTTTTCGTGAAAAGGAGCGCACAACAGGTCCTACAGTGGCCTAGATATATTTTTTTGGATTTGATGTACCTAACTTAGTAAGTTAGGAAAAATTCCTGACTGATAGATAGGAAAAATATACGTAGTGATGTTTAATCTGATTATTTAAGACCAATACTCTCTTATATGATGTTTATAGTGTGAAATTGACTCAATGTCTTAGTATATTCTACAAAATGGAACAGTTTATTTTATTTTTCCTGCGCACCTCAAGGAAATTACTCTATAGAACGGAGTAGGCCCAAAATATTTCACTTATATTGTGTGGCAACTTTTTTTAATTTTCCATTAGAATTTGAAATAGCGGAAATTCCATTCATATTGGTTAAATTACTTTGTGAAATCCATGCGCGATTCCAATTTTTATCGGCGCTACGTTTAAGCCAGCTTAGCTTTTGAGCGGAAAGAAATCGGCGGCGGTACGACTTGTAAAATATTACCGGCGTCTAGCCGCCGAATTGTTTTCAATTGTTTTATATAATTCATAATGATTGTATGCTGATTCCATGATAAGAAGAAAATTGCACTATATTCATAAACATTCTGGAACCTGGAATAATTCATTATGCTCCTCGGTAAATGCCCCTACACTTGTAATTCTTTGGACCATAAAACTCCAGGTTCTTCAGAGGCTCTCTTTTTAGATATTGCTCTTTTTTGGTGATTTTTGACAAACTTAATATACTTTTACTAAAAGCGGTTCAGCATATTTTTATATAACATTTAAATATATAAGCATTTAGAATAAAAACATACGTATTGTATGATAATATACATACAAACATTACTTTGGCAAAGGACATACAACTTAAGGTTTCGAAACGATATTATAATAATGGAAGATGAGTAGAAGCAATATATTGCTAAAATCTACTCTCAATTTTAATAAATTTCAAATTAGTTCTTAACCTGAAAATTGAGAAGTCTACATATGTATGAATTTAAGGGGAATTTTTTTTAATAAAAACAAAAAAGGAAACAAGTAATAATATGATATCGTAACGTTTGCCAACCAAAACCACGAAAAGAAAATATTGGGTTAATGCAAAAAAAAGTATTTATTAAATATTCTAAACTTTTCTTTAAAAAAAAGGTCAACATTTCAAAAAGAATAAGTTTCAAATTCTAAATGTACAAAATAAATTATCAATTTGAGGAAACGGGGTTTTTTCACACAAAAGGAACTAAGTGGAAAAAAGGTGAAAATGTTTATGTAATAAAAATATATCAAATTTCAAATGTTACTTCAAAAAAAAAAATGTTAAAAAATTTTAAATTTAAAAAGTTGTTCTCTATGCTCATATGCACACATATAAAGCGAAATATTTTTTTAAATAGAACATATGAAAAGTGCGAGTATTAGTGACATTGTTGGTGAAAAAGTACTATATATAGGTACAAACATACACACGTACATTCTACATTAGGGTGTATTTTTGTGAAGAATATGTTTATAATAACCTTTATGAATTATAGACAAAATTGGTACATTTAGTTTAAGAAGAGATATATAAAGCAAAAAGACTTTCTAGGAGGCTTTCAACTATAGACCGATTATTTTGAAAACCTTATCTTGTAGTAAGACCCATCTTGTAATAAGCCACACTCCTTCAAATAAAAAATACACCCTAATATACATCGGCACATTCATCTATCGGATACATCAAGCAACACCCATTGAAAATATCCACTTACACCATCACAACTAAACACTTCCTTACCAAACCCCCCCCCCCCACCCACACGCACACACATACATACAGTTGTTAACATACACATTAAATAAACACAGATATGCCATTTAAACTCTTTCGCAAATAGCCGTATTTAACTAAAAGGGTTCTTTCGTTATTTCAGCCTTTGTCAATGAATGGATGGATGAATAAACGACTGAATGTGTGGGTATTTTTCGTTATTTTTTCCAGTCTGTTTTTGGTCTGAAGCCTCGTTTGTTTGCCTTAAAGTGGCAATATTTTGCACTCCAACAATATTCAACTATAATTCCAAGCACGTTTACCAAATAAAATGACACAAACACACACACACATACACAATACCCACATGCCCATACGAATATCTGGTGGTAGTCACACCAAACATTGAAAAAAAAATGTTTTAAAACATCCCAGGAGAAGGAGATTTTCTATACAAAAAAAAAAATCGTTACCAGCACCATCAGCAACCTTCAGCCATCTCCAACATTTTTGAGCACAGTCAGTCATATTGTCGGAGTATTGATAAACATGCATGTACTCCGTTATAAAACATACATTTTATAGACATGTCAGTTTTAGTAAGTTTAGTCTAACGAAAAGTCCTTCATATAGTTTACACATATATCACACACTTATACACATACAAATGTTATGTGTAGAGCGTAAACATTCGGCTGACTGAGTGACTGTCAAAACAGACTAAAAAAACAAAGAATGTCTGCAAGTTTTACTAGGAAATATGTATAAGGACACAGGAAAATTGCTAACTGTCCGGGTAAGGCTTTGCTTTAGGAAATCAAAGTTTAAAAGAAATTCCAAATCGAATCATAGATACAGATAGTCGAACGTGTTGAGTTATGTGTCCCATTTTGAGACAGCATACGATTTGCGTCATAACCTTTCAAATCCAATACAACCAAAAAAAGATTGGTATGTATATAAATTGTGTCTCACGTTCTAACTCGATCAAAATATACAGGAATGGTTTAAAAGCCTTAAGTTCCAGAGCTCTGGAACTTTCTTGGCTAATTTTGGTCACTATTAGTTTACCATTGATATGATCACATGAAATATCAAGGAATTATATATAGGGTCATTGATCACGGATGAACACTAAGATCATACTATCGTATTTAATGTCTTCCGAATTACATACATACATAAGTGTAATCCCAGACCGAATTCCAAACATAGGTTAGATTGATAAGAGGATGTATACAACATCAAATCCGTTGAAATACATCTAGGCCCCTATCGGGCCTGTTGTGCGCTCCAATTCATGAAAAGAAGAAATTTGTTCACTGAATGTATTATTTTTCCATGTCCAGACAATATCACTAGTTAGATAGTAACTACGAACTAGTGATATTGTCTATAATATTAAAACTGAAAAACAATATGAAAACCGAAACAAACAACACAGGTGTTGTGGGTTTTCATTTATGAAGAAGTTATGGCGCCAAGAAATACTACATATTGATGGGGCTTTATTGGGACCATATATATCATTACCTGTTTGAAAGTTCGCCACAACGGGAAATATTCTACAAATATTGGTGTAAAGAGGGAATGTTCTTGGCAACGTTATCTCTAAAGTTTGCAAGGAAATTGAGAGGAATTGTCCAGAATTTCCAAGAGAAAACATGGAAATTATTAAGGCCATAAGGACAAACTATATGTTGACAACATCGAATAATGGAAAAACTTCTGTTATTTAGGCTAAATCGTGTTTATGCTATTAATTGGGTAAATTTATTTTTTGAGGACGATACAATAAGATATTGAAAACACAGATATATACATATACAGAACTATATAGTATTCTTTGGGCTAAACAAATTATAAAAATCAGTAGACCAAAATTTTCGCTTAATTCCGGAAAGCATCCGATAGAATATATTAAAATTAAACATTCATGGCGCCAAACGATGTTGCTCATAATCGTTTAAACTGCTTCATACTATCTATCGAAAGACGAAGATTTTTATCGAGACCCAAGAATCTGAATGCATCTGAAGGAAAAAATGATTTCCACTTACGTCTAACCTTCTGATTGACTCTAATTCGCCTTGTATTCCTATGCTATCTGTGTAAGCTTGACTAAAGACAGTCGTCAGAATGTACACTTAAAAATAAACTTAAGCAAAAATGTTCGTTAACATGCATTGATTTATTTGGACTAGCTTTCTGATTGACTCCTTGTAGCCTATGCAGTGATGATTGACTTGTTAAACTAGCTAGTCTTGTGGGCAACTAGTGGGTAGGGCTAACACTAAGTGGCAGGTTAAAATTTCTGGATAAGAATGCAACTTTAAAGGATTGCTAGCACGGTACTTTTCATTTCATTAATGTTAATGCATAAAAATTGTAAAAAGTTCTTCAGGAGTTTAACTTTAAATAGTTAGTTAGTTAGTTAGTTAGTTAGTTAGTTAGTTAGTTAGTTAGTTAGTTAGTTAGTTAGTTAGTAAGTTAGTTAGTTAGTTAGTTAGTTAGTTAGTTAGTTAGTTAGTTTTAAAAGAGGATGTATACACATCAAATCCGAAGAAATACACCTAGGCCTCTATCGGACCTGTTGTGCGCTAACACTAACCTACTAGAGGCCACTTTCAATAACTACATTGGCTTCTTACAGATTATTTACAGGTTTTGGCGTATTTTCTACATTTTCTGCTAGATTTTTTCGAAACAAGTTCAATCAATCGTTTAGAGGAAAAATCATAATCATGTAATTTAAATATATATATAATACACTTGTAACTAAATTATTTCAAAATTTTTATGACAAAGATTGATAATCGTTTATAACGATTTAGAGATTTTTAAAATTTAAGTGCCAGAATATTAGGATATTCTAAGGCCCTTTAAAGCGTAGTCGGTCAATTATTCTACAAAAGTGCAGTTTATAAATTTTTTAAAAAAGTTCTTTTGGAGCCTTATAATATATTAAATTTATTTGATTAACACAAAAAGTCTATCTCATGTTAAAGTGCAAATAGCTTTCATATTAAATAGTCCCTTTTCCTATGAATATCATTCCCCCCTTTAAATTATTAAAAATCAAATTCAAAATGGAGATTTTAACCATCGCCCATATACTACAAACATTTTCGATTATACTATTTTTTTTTTTTAAATATTACAAAATATAACCCTCATAATTTAAAATTTTTTATCAAAAGGCTTAAATCCAAATATATCAAACCACACAAAATTATTTATTTATTTATTTTTTGAAAGAAACCAAAAAAATATATATATAATTTTTTCATACTTTTGCCTATCGTACGTACGTGTGCAATACAGAATATTGATTTTCACTTTACGGGGTTAATATGTAAGTGAGTGAGTGTATGAATATGTTTTCCTCTTGTTATTTTTACCAGAAAATAAATGAAGAAAAACAACCAAAAATAAAACCACTCACTCACTGACACTGTGACTACAACTAGATTGCACTATGGTTTAGACCCACAATTTGATGTAAAGACATGGAATGAACGACCAAACAAACAAAAAAGTGTAAGAGAAAAAAGTACCAAGTTCTATTACCAAAACGAGCATAGAATAGCAAAAACAATAACAAATCAAACATGAGCTATACAGCAAAAATAATCTGTAATGTATGATGTGCAAGGGAAAACTGAAAAGTTATTTAACAAATAGACATTTTGTAGATAGTTCTGATGGTCCATATAAATGCATTTTGCTCAAGTATTAGAAATATCCAATCACTGACCTTAGCTGCCCAGTTGCTTAACTTAAGAGATGCAAAAACTTCGTTACTATTTATAACTACGGAATGACCTTTGTTGAGTCAGACCGACTAGAGAAGTAGTCGGTAGACCGATACATTAATCCATCAAATAAACGGAGAACTTGTTCTTACTCACAAAGCCTGAAACGTGTACCGACAAGAAAAGAAAATTCTATGGTATCACTTGTACCTTTTATTCATCACCAGATGGAATGACCTTTGTTGAGTCAGACCGACTAGAGAAGTAGTCGGTAGACCGATACATTAATCCATCAAATAAACGGAGAACTTGTTCTCACTTACACATTTAATTTTGGTATACAAGTGGGAAAAGTACATGTAGAGGTATTCCATACCGTATCATATACACTTGACACCAACACTTTTCCAACTTTTAATCTTCCCGAGAATTTAGATGTAAATCAAAGCCCCTTCGTACACCTCGCAGGGACCTCTTCAAAAACCGGCACAAGACAAAGTCCGAAACTCTGACTTGTGGGTTACGGTAGTACCATATGATGAGCTTATCTCGTTCGACCACATGTCTAATCAATCCAAGGAAAACCAAGGATACATTTGATTGTCACTAGTTTATAGTCCCGAGAATTTAGATATAAACCACAGCCCTCTCGTGCATCCGGCAGGGACCTCTCCAAAAACCGGCACAAGACAAAGTATGAAACTCTGTCTTGTGGGCTACCGTAGTACCATATGAACACATGTTCATCATTCCAAAGAAATTCGAGTATTCATGTGTATTGCGTAAGTGTGAGTAGGGCGCATCATTCAACACCCCAATTCAAACATATTTCAGTGGAACTCTCTTTAGGTGATAGAATTATACATAACTTGGTAAAATGGAACATTAGAACAAGGACTAATAGAAAATCTGGAAACATTTTAACAGGGAGAAAAATTAAGCCAAAAACTGGTTAAACTGTATTTGGAAAAAGTATGACACGAACCTAGGTTAACATATTTAACGACCCCCGGAAGGCAATAAGGGTATTATCAAGAGATAAGGTTCAAGGACAGCGGATACAACCATATAATAAAGAATATACCTTGAAACTCTAGAAGAAATATTATGTACTTCAAGAACAATTACAAAAAAACTTAAAGGTACTATTTCCGAAAAATTGAGTTTCTGTACATCCGATGATAATATATACAGAATGCAATATATCTTTTTTGCACTTCCGTGTAAAGAATAGCGGACTAGCTGTATTTCCTCGGATCTGAGGTAGTATACATCTTTTTAAACCCTTAAGAATTACTCTCAGAATGTAACAGAACAATTACTGCAGATGCTATGTCGATAAAGCAGAATCGGTATAGCACAATCTATATAATGAGTCCGCCATAGAAATAAGTTTCCTACATCACCTTTATAAACTTCAAAGTATAAAATTAAAATTATTAAAACAAACTTTGGATTTACTTTTGGAAAATGTGATTCAAATAATCAGCCAGTTAAACAGAACAAAATTTTAAAATTATATAAAAAAAAAACATTAAATAACTTTTCAAACTGCACTTCTCATATTACTATTTAGGTATGTGCATTTGTTCGTTCATGTTTTTGGATTTCCTTTCCTTAAGCAAAAGGATCAATAAGGTTATCGCGCGTTCATAACTTAATTTATGGTTTTTCTTATTTTTCTTGTAGTTTTTGTTGCCGCTGATATTTCTAGTTTAGTTTATGTTGTTGGTCGTAACATTCAGTTTTTTTTTTCTTCAGTTCTATTATTGCTTTTCGCTTTCTCTCTATTTGAGAGTTTATTCAGGCGTATGTGTGTCGGTATGGAGTAACAGCAACAGCAGTGGCAGTTAGACTATATTTATAGGAAACTGTTTAGGGCTTGATAAGCGATGTGTGTTCAATTTTATGGTCGTTAATGGAAAGTCAATGCATATGTTTCATTCTCTGTGTATGTGCAAGTACTTTGGCCCATTCCTCCCACTTTTTGTAGGGGGAGAGGGGGGTATTTACAAAATGGTAAAATAGTTTATGTTGTGTCGATTTTGCTTTGTGGTAAGTATTATACAAGTCATTGCTGCTGCTTCAGCTGATGGTGGTTGTAGAGGTAATAGTCTTCCTGCTGCTGCTGGTTGAGAAAAACACATTCAATAGATATGACCCATACATACATAAGCACACATACACTTAATCACAATATGTTTAAATAAATTTGTCGGAAAATGTTTTGGAAATCTACTTTTCAAGGGAACCCTAATTACATTGATTTTTTTTTTCGATTGCTTCCATACTGCTGTGTTTTTTGTTTGTGAATTGTGTGCTTTTGAAAACCGACTGTAATTAGATTGCAAATGTTTCATGTGGTAGATGAGAAAGAAGAAAAAAGAGATTTTTCCATACAATTCAATACATCATAATAACCAGGCAGTTAGGTTCGACATACAGACAGCAATGTGTACAAACGGGGAGTACATGTTGTTTTCAAAGAAGATAATCGGTACATTATGTTCACTAAATTAGACTGTATTGTCAAAGGTTATTATATCACTTATGGGCTTAAAACGATTGAATAGAATTTAGGCAATTTTCAAAAATAAGATATAATACTTGGAAACTATAATTCAGTCGCCTACATGCAAATGATACTCCTACATGCCACATGTAAAATATCATTTACAACTAACTTATACATATAGGCATATGTTAATCCTAATAAATATTGTAAATTTCTCTGTAAGTCTGTTTGTCTGTTCCGCAATCTGGAAGCGTAAATAACCTTTTTTAGGAATAAATCGGACCGGAAGGGCATACAAAATTAAGAATCTTTAAGATAATTGAGAATATTAGTGGTTGGTAGTACTTTTTTATATATATTTTACCAATTCAATGCAAAAAATCACAAAAAATTAATTTTCGAAGTAAATTGTTATAAAAACAACTTTTTGGAGGTAAATAGGGTTTGATGCGATATTTTTTTTTTTTTTTTTGTACGGAATTGTATTGCGGTTTTATATACTCGAGTAAAACCCCGGACAAAGCCGGGCACTAAAATCTAGTTGATAATATTTAAAATTAAAACCCCGTTAATAATTTTAAAGATTCTAATTGTAATAGTTATTCAAATTTATAATTTGTTACAATTTACTAATTTTTCAGGATGTTTATTAAGATTTTATTGTAATTGATGAAAAATTTTTAAAAATCTAATAGTTTCTCAGATAAACGAAATATTGTTTTTAATTCATATAGGAGGTGCTGAGACCCCATTGAAAGTCCGCTCTAATAGTTTCTCAGATATACAGATATATTTTTTCTGTTTAAATCATATGAAGACTCACAGTGCGCCCTTTTTTATGCAAAATGTTCAGATATATAATAAAGTTCTTTTTTGTAAAATTTGAAGAATCTTGTTCTATTAATTTTCCAGATAATCGAAATTTTGTAGTTAATTCATATGGAAGGCGCAAAGCCCCCCATTGATTAAAATTTGTAGATTTTAGCTCTAATAGTTCGCAGATATACAAACTTTCCTATTTAATTCATATGGGGGCTCCAAGCCCCCCATAATTAAAGTCTTGCTCTTTTTTCTCCAAAATGTTTAGATAAATATTGAAGTTCTTGTTGCAAAATTCAAAGAATTTAGTTTAATTGTTTTTCCAGATAAACGAATTTTTGTATTTTTTTTAATATGGGAGGTGACGCTTCCTCCCCTCATGGGCAGTAGATCAATTTATTTCTCAAAATGTTTACAGTAATAGTTTCCAAGATTAACGCCCCCTAATGCTAATCCGCCCACTTTTTGTTATAAACAATCATATTGACACTAAAGTGGCTCCGACAAAATTTGAGGACTCTAACTCTTATATAATCTCAATGTGGCATCTTGACCATTTGAAATTTCAAAGGATCGGTTCTGTAGTTTAGCCTCCTATAAGGTACTAATAGACAAAGTATAGACAAAGTTTATTATTCTCACCCAGGAAAGAAAATATCGTGGGAAGTCAACACGATCCTGCAAGCTTTCAATTACAGGGTACTTATAAGAAGTCTTAACTTATCCTATCAAAGGCTACGGATATCAAAGCCATTTTCAGTGAAAGACAAGTGCCAAACATTTCGGATATTCTGTAAGTAGTAATAGTGGACCGTCGATGTTATTCGATAACATGGCAAGAATATTAGGATAAACGATTTTCCATATTAACTCATCGAAATGTCAACTGAAATAGGACTGAGAGTGAAGAAGATTACTTAGGAGTTGAAAACTTCTTGAGACCATCATTATATTAAAAGTTTGAGACTGAAACACTGTAAAGGGACGATACAATCTAATGGAATCCAAACATGTCGAAAAACATTCAGGAATCAGTATCCATAACTCTTAGCCTTTTTCTAACAATAGTGTTTGCTATTCCCGAAAGTAGAGATCATTTTGAAAGTTGAAATGAGTTCTGCTGCACCAAGTTCCTGCCGCCGTGTATAAGGTTCGGCGATGTTAAAAGCCGAATATATAGTGGAGTCAATAGTAGATATGTCGAGCACTGCATCTAGATGCGCGTAATTTTTTGAACTAACTAACTAACTTTGTATATTATAATTTAGATGATTTTTAAAACCTGCAGAAATATTTAATCTTCAATTAACATCTGTTCATCTTCCACTTTACTATCCAGAAGCTAAAAGTGGGTCACGTATTATTTCATTATTATGTAGATTTTCAAAAGTAAATAAATACAATTACAAATGTTTTTGCTAATTAAGTAAGAGAAAAGGTTTTCATTAAAATAAGTAATGCAATATAAAGATCTCAGATTTCCACAGAAGTCCGTCAATCAAGCTGCCAATTATTGCAGACTAGTATTTAATATGCATATTTATTTTAGAAGGTTAAAATGCTGTTTTCTTCAAATAAACATTCCTCTGTACAACTGTATAATGAAATGTGAGAATTAATGGAATGACAAATACATACAACAATTCAGAAAATACATATGCATTAACACAGCAAGGATATGATTTCTGTTACCATTATATAGAGAATTTTGTTAATCGAATTTGCAAAATGTTTTTAAAATAATAACAGAATCCTGAATAATCATACTTATAAGGACATACATAAAGGATACTCATACATATATAAGTATAAATACAAACATTTTTCAACAAAAATCCAGCTGTTATTGCACAATTTATTTACGTAAATTAAGTATTTGTTTGTTGGTATCTGCGTAAGTATTTCATTCATAAACTTCGGCTGTATGTTTGGATGTAGGAATGAAATAATGTATGTATGCATTTTTGTATTGAACAGCGTGTGCTATTTTATTTGCTGCTGTTGCTTGAATTTTACCTTGAATTATCCAGCACCTAATATTTGTTCTCTCTCTCTCTCTTTTTACGAAGAAGGACATTTTGCAATAAAGGTCATTTATAAATAACGCAATCAAACCGAATATGTATAAGTAAGCTAAGCAAGTATTATGCTAAAATCTACATACACTTAAATAAAAAATGTGTATATAACCGCCTGTTTATTAGAGGACAACTTTTTTGAAGAAATACCTCACAATCAACTCAAAATTTACGTACATCTGTTACAGATTTGTACTGCATGCTTGCAATTGACATATAGCCAAATTAAATAATAAGATGCAAACACGACACCTTTCCTATCGACCGATAACCCTTAAGTTCTTTCTACTTAAAACCTTAGAACGGATAGTCGCTATGCTTATGTTAAAGGATGATCAGTGGAAATCGTGTTAAACGAATTTGTCCACTACATAGGTGAATTCTTCGACTGCATACGTTGGCGGTATGCATCGATATCGTACGCGCCTTCAATAACGTACACACTGATACCCTTATACCTTTTTTTGATAGTTACACACGGTGGCATTTTTTCACCTTTACTCTGGGTTACCACGATTAATAGCCTCCTAAGTACCCTAACCGACAAAAAACTTAGACCAGTCTGCTATGCAGACGATGTTGTAATACTTTTAAAGGGAAAGGAGAATAGCTGAGGAGGCTCTGAATACGGCCATGAGCTGAACTCAACCGAGAGGCCTTAATGTAACCCGACAAAAACGGAGATCTGTCTTTTCACAAAAATTTCTACGTATACTGAAGCTTGCTTCCTGTTTAAGAAGGTACCAGTGACAGATAAAGTTAAGTACTTAGGTGTAATCCTCGACCGGAAATTAAAATGGTGACACCAAATAGAGGATCAACAATGCACATCGGTGCTGGACGATATGTAGCAGAACTATAGGCATAAAATGTGGACTTAGTCCTACTATCACAAATTGGCTTTATAAAAGTGTATTTAGACCACTTTTAGCTTATGGTTCCATAAACTGGTGATCTGTTTTAGACTAAAAGTGCAATATCAAACTACTACAGGGAGTTCAGCGTACATGCTGCTTAAGTATAAGTGATGTCATGTGTACTGCTTCAACCAAGTCTCATACTAGATAGTCCATCTATTGAAACGTATTTAAAATATAGCCGAACGGCTTTTTACTTTAGGCAAACTGGCCAAAAGCGGTTATAGGGTATATAATCAATGTATACTGGGCACCTTGAAAGGTTATACATAATCATCAGATGTGCCTGATCATATACAAGAGACATTAATGTCGAGAGTTTTACATGAGCACCTGCCTTGACGGCCTTATCCCACAGTGGTCTTTTACAACCACTGGGTAAATTTGAGAACGGTCTACCATCGCCTCTTTGTTCTTCAATGAAGAACGCCGGTGGCAATTTTTGTACATTGGTTCTGACCGGTCCATGCACAGCTGGAGTACTCGAGCCATCTAATCTCTTGACCATTGGATGGCCTCTGTTGATTCGGCAACAGCACCTAGAGACGCAACCGGTAGACCGAAGTACGATCATCAATAAGCCGTAGACATTGTTCTTACTCACAGGGACACACTGTGGTAATTCTGATATGAACAGCGTAAACCCTGAACATATCTGGACAAGGAAGAAATATTCAATGGTATCAAATGTATATGATACCTTTCATTCATCGTCATTCAACCCAGCACACATCACATTTATACGACACATTCATAAGAAAAAAAAACATACGACACACTCATTAGATAGACGGTGAGGCCCACCGAACCTCACATTCATCCAGTACCATATACAATTAATACCAACTCATTTCCAACGCTTAGTCCCACAGTCACTTGACTGCGGGGTATCACCGTACTTATCCCGAAATATTGACTATTATCATGCATTAGTATTTTAACCGCCACTTACTCTCCCCACGAATGTGGGTTTAAACCACAGCCACTACGTAGATCCCGAAGGTACCTCAACCAACTGACCAGCCAGGACATATTCCTGCGGACAACTGACCACCGGTAGTACCAGATTGTGCGGTGTTCTGGTCTGACCTCTGGCAATCTATGCAAGGACTAAGCCAAACAGTAGGCTGTAACCAATTTTTCAATCCCGGTCAGATTGGAGGTATTGGCCACCTCTTTATACCCCGGTATTGCAATAACACCAAGGATTAGGTCTCGCCAAGGTAACATGCCCCCGGGGGGACATACAATTAAGGGAGTAGTCGACAACGAAAGGTCGAAAGAAAGAATCTTTTCGTTATAGAAAGAAATACATTTTTGTCAGTGTATTTAATAATTCATCAATGCAAAACATACATAAATGAGAGTTTCTGCAGCGTCTGTAATACACGTGCAAGGTTGAATAAAAGAAAATAAAATAAATGAAATTTTTAATGAACATTTCAAAGTAAAATTTTATTATTAAAATTGTAACGAATATATTTGTTACAAAAACAAATATTCACGTAATATTTACACACTGGCAAATATAAACACAAACACTCGCGCATAAATTTATATAAATTAATTGTTATTTTTTTTAAACTGCGGCACGGTTAAAGTTAAGTAATCTGAGGTTGGCAATTGTTGGTTTTTTAATTGTTGTTTTTTAAAGTTGCATGCCACAATGAATAGATACAAAACCTTTAAAATAAACAAACAACAACTAGAAATGAAAACAAACATTTCAAACAAAACAGGGAGGATGTGAATTTCCTTGTATTTTTTTCTCATACTCCTGTCAGTGAAATTTAAAACTTTTCGAACAAAATTTTAATTTGCCACAAAAACCAAAAAAAAAAATTAAAAAAAATAGAACATCACACAAAAACAAATTTAAAGGAAATTATATTGACTGAAATACTTTACCCAAAAAAAAAACACAATGTACTCTGAATGTGACAAATAAATGTTTAAAGGTAAAACACAATAACAAAGGAAACAACAAAATAGGACAATTACAATTTTCAGCATCAATAAGTTTTTGTTTTCATTTTTTGAAACAATAAACATTTTATGCGTTTCAATTAATTTGAATAATTAAAAATTTAAAACAACCACTTCATACAAATTGATTGTGTAACAGAGATGAACAGTTTATTATTATTTCTTTTTTTTTTTTTTTTTTGTTTAAATCAAAATAAGTCAAGTATAACATTTCAAGAAATTCAAAATTAAAGTCACCCTAAATCAATTTAAGTCTTTAAGTGCATCTGGAGTTAAAAAATGCACTGGAATTAATTTTAGTTCAAAGTTCAGGTAAAAATGTCGTTTAAAAAATTAACTTCAACTTGGATGTCTGAAATATAAATATGTATTTCTTTTAGAAAGTTATGACAGATATTTTTTGTTAAAATAGTTCTTCTTCTGTTTGCAGTCTAAATCACTAGTCACCCCAAAATGCCGGGTAACAATTTTTAAAAAATAAGTCTGCACTCGTTAAATTCTTCAATTGTTCAACTCATCACATCAATTAACTTGTTAAAATGTTACACTTGCAATTTCTTACTGTGGTTGACAGAGCATGGCATGTGTGAACAGTGTTTTTATTGGTTATGCGAACTGCCTCTATAGATGGTCCCAATACTTTAAAGTATATATATGTATATATTTAAAATAATAGAAACTGAGACAATAAGTGCTACAGCAAAAAAAAAAAAAAACTAATATGTCAAAGTATGCCACCGCCCTGACAGACTGTGTGACAAATATTGTTAAAGAATTTTCGTAAAATGAAAAGAAATTTTTAAATTGCCAATATTTTGACAAATTTGTAAAAATCGCATTGTATGAAATTTTATTTTCAAAAGGTAAAATAATACAATGTAAAACATTTTTAAAAACTATCAGACTATAACAAAAGAAACTATATAGGAGTTACTTTTTGCCACCACCAAAATTACAATGACTGGAGATTTTAACATTATACGGTGTGTCAAAATAGGCGAAAATTTGAATTTGAGTTGTTGCTGAATGCCAAAGGGCACTTCACACGATCACAATTAACGTGCGTAAAGTCTAGTCTATAGTACAGGTTATAGTCTAGTCTATAGTACAGGTTATAGTCTAGTCTACAGTCTAGTTTATAGTCTAGTCTATAGTTTAGTCTATAGACTAGTGTGGTCTATAGTCTAGTCTATAGTGTAGTCTATAGTCTAGTCTATAGTCTAGTCTATAGTCTAGTCTATAGTCTAGTCTATAGTCTAGTCTATAGTCTAGTCTATAGTCTAGTCTATAGTCTAGTCTATAGTCTAGTCTATAGTATAGTCTATAGTCTAGTCTATAGTCTAGTCTATAGTCTAGTCTATAGTATATTCTATAGTCTAGACTATAGTCTGGTCTATAGTCTAGTCTATAGTCTAGCCTATAGTATATACTATAGTCTTGTCTATAGTCTAGTCTATAGTCTAGTCTATAGTCTAGTCTATAGTCTAGCCTATAGTCTAGTCTATAGTCTGGTCTATAGTCTAGTCTATAGTCTAGTCTATAGTCCAGTCTATAATTTAGTCTATAGTCTAGTCTATGGTCTAGTCTATAGTCTAGTCTATAGTCTGGTCTATAATCTATAATCTAGCCTTTAATCTAGTCTATAGTCTAGTCTTTAGTGTAGTCCAATCCGAAAGAGCAGATTAAAGATATTTTAAAAAAAGGTCAATAAATGATTGGGAATAATATTATGCTTAGCAAACATATTGTCAAACGAAAAAAGTACTTCTTGAGGTTCAATATTTCGATATAATATCAAAATTTCGTGAAAGATTTTCTAGAAATGACCAAAATTGAAACATTTAAATTCGAAATAACTAGTTTATGGGTAAAGAAGAATACCAATCGATAGCACTTCGAATTATTTCTTGTAATCTGTTTCTTGAAAGTCACCAGATGAATAAGGGTTCACAATTATTGGCATATTTAATTTATAAGATTTCCTGCAAACTCTACAGGAATGTATAAATTCCCCTGTGCCATGTAGAATAAAGTTCAACTAACATTTCTGTCGTTTCATTTCTTACACTATAAAAATATCTCGAACTCTCTTTTTTGCATGTGTGTAAGAATCTAAATTCAAGGGCACTTCGAATATCTCAAGTGTAACATTTTATAGTTAATGACATGAATTGACATTTTCATTTTCTCAAAGTTATTTTCTTCTACTTCTTCTTTCGTACATTTAGTTTTTGTGCAAAATTTGCATAAAATCGTTGAAGTGAGAGCAACGTCATTATTGCAATAGGAAATTGAAGAACAAAACATTTTAAAAAGGTAGGAATAACAGCAGTATGGGAAATTACTCGTACTTCAGGTAATAAAAAAACACCCAGAGTTATGTTTGTACCAGGTAAGTACTTACTGTGAAATTGGATTTTGGTGTATGTTAATTGGTTTATTTGCGTCTTGAGAATATTTTAGAAATTTGTTTGTACAAATCTAAAGTACGTAAGTATATGAATGACTTTAAAATTGTATTGACATTGGTACGAATGAATGAATGTATGTACGTTTGTATTAAAGGAGATGATATTCATTGTATTTGGTTTTTGAATTATGAAATGACGACTTCACTGAAAATAAAATAATTACATACATACATTTACATTTGTTTTTGCTTTTACACACAATACTCATACAAATTTTATTTCTCACACCATCTTGTGATAATTAACAAGATATTTTAAGATTGAATTGTTTTTCACGTCACATAAACTTAACGACTTTTCCATGTACATTTGTATCAAAACTTAAAAGAAGATGGTTTTTTTATCCTGTTTGTAAGGAAATCCCTGAAGAAGTGAAAATTACAGTTTAAAATATGAAATTATTCACAATATAATAAATCATTAGAAATTTTCTATTATGGTACTAATTACGGGTAGAATGTATCAGGCATAAAAATAGTACCGACTTATACATATTTTTTAAAGTACTAAACTAATATCGGCTATATGTACTACAGATTATACAAACTATAGACTAAGCTATAGGGTACGCTGTATACTTTAGACTAGACTATAGACTAGACCAAAGACTAGACTATAGACTAGACTATAGACTAGACTATAAACTAGACT
Organism: Lucilia cuprina; assembly: GCF_022045245.1. Classification (NCBI taxonomy): domain Eukaryota; kingdom Metazoa; phylum Arthropoda; class Insecta; order Diptera; family Calliphoridae; genus Lucilia; species Lucilia cuprina. Next base: position 18,045,726 of record NC_060953.1, on the reverse strand, counting down.
ATAGACTAGACTATAGACTAGAATATAGACTAGACTATAGACTAGACTATAGACTAGACTAAAGACTTACTATAACTAGACTATAGACTAGACTATACACTAGACTATATAATAGACAATAGGTTAGACCAAAAACTAGACTATGGACTAGACTAGACACTAGACTAGACAATAGATTAGAGTAAAGACTAGACTATAGACTAGACAATATACTAGACTATAGACTAGACTATTGACTAGACAATAGTTTAGACTAGACTATAGACTAGACTATAGACTAGACTATAGACTAGACTATTGACTAGACTATTGACTAGACTATTGACTAGACTATTGACTAGACTATTGACTAGACAATTGACTAGACTATATACTATAGACTGTAGACTATAGACTATACTAGACTATAGACTAGACTATACTAGACTATAGACTATACTAGACTATAGACTAGATTATAGACTATACTAGACTATAGAGAAGACTATAGACTAGACTATAGACTAGACTATAGACTAGACTATAGACTAGACTATAGACTAGACTATAGACTAGACTATAGACTAGACTATAGACTAGACTATAGACTAGACTATAGACTAGACTATAGACTAGACTATAGACTAGACTATAGACTAGACTATAGACTAGACTATAGACTAGACTATAGACTAGACTATAGACTAGACTATAGACTAGACTATAGACTAGACTATAGACTAGACTATAGACTAGACTATAGACTAGACTATAGACTAGACTATTAACTAGACTAGACTATAGACTAGACTATAGACTAGACTATAGACTAGACTAGACTAGACTATAGACTAAACTATAGACTAGATTATAGACTAGACTATAGACTAGACTATAGACTATACTATAGACTAGACTATGTATACTAGACTTGATTAAACAAGACTATAAACTAGACTATAGACTAGACTATAGACTAGACTAATAGTATGTTTTTAGGTAAGTAATTCGAAATTATAGTCATAACTTAGTTTTTGCTGTGTACAAGATATATTTTCTTTTCAAACCGATTTCTATTTACCGCGCTAGGGTAACTTCCTGCCTAGATCTTTATAGAAGCAATCGTAATTTATTCTGTATATTAATAGCAAATATTATTTAAGTCTTCAAAAATTTATTATATTTAAAGAAAATTTTAAGCAAAATACATACATATAAATTGAACTACCAGAATTTGACTTTAAGAAAATAATATTATGCAGCTAAAAGGAACTTTTCTAGACTGTTCTTTGAAAACGTCTTAAGTCTTTTTATATTTTTAATCCCGGAAGTTAAAGTAAATTATAAGAAGTAAAAGAAATAACTAAGTCTTAAAGTTTATCATCAGCTGTTCACACATGCAAGTTCTTTTACTCTACATGTACACTTCGCGTACTATTCGCATACTTAAATTCATACGTTTGCACATGCATCTATGTAGTAAAAATTTCTTACAGTAATGAAATACTTTAGATTTTTATGGTGACACAAGTGTTGGGAAAACATACTTACTCACCTTGTTCTACTCGAATATACTTATACATAGGTATACATAGAACATACTCGTACGTTTAAAGTAAAGCACAAAAGTGGTTGTACTATGTACTTAGATTTTACATATACAAATGTTTACAATACAACATGGTACAAAGGCGTACAACAATGTTTTCAATTCAATCCTACACAGAACCAGAACTTTTATATTTTGTAGTCTTTAAAAAATATATTAATTTATTATCATCATAATCTACACTTGGCCACAGATCCTAATCACCCGATTTACTATTTCCATTGATGTTCTATACCATTAGTCGGCGAAATGTTGTCAACTACAGCCATTAATATACTATTTTCCCTACTAATCATTGTTGACCCGCATTATTTTTGTCCGTGCTGGAATCTTATATAATACCGGACCATAGTTCTACACAGTTTTCCAGAACTGGAGCACAAGATCGTCGTCATCAGATGTATAGATAGCAGCCATTCCGACCCTTAACAATGCTCGCGTTATTTTGTCATTTGAAGTTCAAAAGCCATCAACGTAGTGAAACTAAAGGAGGCAATTGGCTTTAATTTTTAATAATGTTTCATAATAAAACACTCTCTTTATACCCTACACCACTTAAGTTGGGAGGGTATATTGGGTTTGTGCTGATGTTTGTAACGCACACTAATTTTGGTCCTAACCCCACCTTAAAGTATACCAATCGACTCAAAATCATTTTCTGAGTCGATTTAGCTATGTCCGTCCGTCTGCCCGTCCGTCTTTCCGCCCATCCATGTAAACCTTGTAATCAATCTACAGGCCGCAAAAATAATTGAATGAATTGTCCCAGGGACGAATCCTATTGAAAATGGTTAAGATCGGTCCATTATATCACCTAACCCACACATTGTAATCAAACTACTGGTCGCAATTGGAGATAATTCAATGAAATTTGACACATGATATTCTATTATACCGTAGACGAAGCCTATTGAAAATAGTTAACATTGGTCCATTGTTTCACCTAGGCCCCATAGAACTGAACCCGCCAAATAGGGCTTTTAAGTTCATAATTATGTTTAATATACTCGTATCTCGACAAAAAGCTGCAAAACCAAGTTCTATACTAGTTTTGATGACACTGATGAACTTTATAATTATAGGGCCTCATTTGACCGTAGCCTCTCTAAAAAGCCCCCATCAAAATTTTACTTAAATACTTAGTATATCTGAGGTAAGGTACAATTCAACTTAAAATATGAAAACTAAATCATATTTTATTCATATACAGGTGTTGGGTATTATATGGTCGGCCTCGACCGACTATAACTACTTACTTGTTTTATCTTGAATAGCTTCAAAGGTTGTCTCTTCTTAAACGGAGTATTCATTATAAATTTTAGTGATCTTTGCAAAGGATATCTTTTTGGTTAAGGATTTTTAATAGTCCCTGTCTGGTGGAATAGGCAGATACCCATAATCCAAGTAAAGGCACCATCTTTAAGGGTTATTAAGTGGATGCTTTCTCTAATAAAAATTGGCAGAGCTGATGATGTATATTGAAGTTCCTAGAGACTTGATGAATACCGAAGTATATAATTTATCTAATTTTGTGATAGTAACCTGCTGGAAGTTGTCTTATGTTGTCCACATTGTATATACCTAAGTCGGTTTTCTCTTTAAGATAATGTTCTATAGAGTATTTCTGAACAAAGATAAGTTAACTTTTTCATCGAACGAAATAATTTTTAAACAGCTCTGAATTCTATTATATGAATGTATTTTTTTTAAACGTGTAAGAGTTTTTAATTGTATGTATGTATAATATATGAATTGAAATATATGAATGTATATGTTTATATGTAAGTATTTTATGTATTATGATGTTGCACATGCTGTTGAAGTAAGGAATACAAAGTAATGTTTAAATCGATAATATACATTGAAATTAGGGTATAACCAAAATTTGGCAATTTTATAAGAAATAAACTAAACTAGGTTCTGGACCGACCAGATACACCATATATTGATATAAAACTGATTTAAAGGAGTAAAACGCCATAATGTTCAGATGATCCATCAGAAAGCTTTTATTAAAAATGTTTAACCCTAATTTACATACTATCACATGCTTATAAGTACATGTCCTTACACAAATACATATTGTATTTTCTACGAAAAAATGCAACGACATGTTTTTCCTTATTCTTCTCTATTTTGTCTTATCCTTTAGTAGTCTAACCCATGGCTTGCAATATAAACCAAATGTTTAGAAAAAATCAACTAAAAGTGTCTTTAGACTTCTTTGTTAGGAGAAAGTGAAACATTACTCTTCGCTTGGAAGCATAAATTGAAAATGCGAATTTTCAAGTCTTCTCGTGTATAACGTTTTCTTTTTGCTTTATTTCCTATTTTTTCTCTTGTGGGTGTGTGAGTTTTTTTTATTTGCAGTATTAGAACATGCAATAGCTGTTGTTGTTTTTATTATTGTCATTTGATAAACTAAATAAAAACGAAATATCCTTTGAAATAATGACAGAGGGGGTGTTGATGGGGCCGGGTAGGTGGACAAAAAAAAATAAACAGAAAAATATCAACAACAACGAAAAATATGAAATTTCTAGTAATGTGTACAATGTACATAAAAGTACTTTATACACGAGTACAATACTTGTATTTTTCATCTACTACTTAAATAAACAAACATATACATACGTACTTTGTTCATATGTACTTAGGTCTGTTTGTAAGTATGTATGTATGTACACAGTTGTAGTATTTTGTTGTTTTAAATTTTTAACTCTTATTTTTCTAAATGCATCATGTTACATCCCAGCAGTTTTAAAAGGAAACAAGAAATCCTTTTAAACTGATTTTTTTATAAATTTTTCAACATTAGGAAGATAGTGAGACGTCACTTCAATGTCTCCAAGATATCTAACAATTGACCTTTGCAGTGCTTATTTTACCCACCAAGAGTAATCTATTGCAGAATCAATTGTGCCTTTCTTATCGGAAAAACGTAACACTAGTTTGGGATAGTCACTCCGATATATCGTGGTTGTTTGTGTGAGAGAATGTCTTTTATAAAACCAACTTTTTAGTTTCAATTTGTATGTGTGTATTTGTGTGTTTCCTTTCATATTTTATATTTTTTCGTTTTTTTACCGTTTTACTTTTGTAAACAGTTGTTTAAGTGTCATGCTAAGTTATGCTTAGTATGCAATTTCTATTTTTTTCACATAATTTTGAACTCATACTTAAGAAAGTTTTACTATTTCTCACACACCCATACATGCTTAATTCATACATGTAAAGAATAATGGTTGTTTCTATGAAATACAGTAATGTAAACATCTTTAGCATCGTAGATATATTTTCTTTTTCTAAAGAAATTGGATTGGAATATTCGTTAAGGTTCAGTTTTTATTCAAGAGCAGTTCAATGCGTTTTCGGGTTGCTCTTTTAGGGCAAACGCTTAACATGTAGTTACTTAAATGGTCATCGAAAAAATATGTTAACTTGAGGTACTAATAATACCTCTAGTCTTGCAGGACTATAAACTGGTGATGGTCAAATGTGTCCTCGGTCTTTCCTTGGAATGATTTTACATTAAGTATAACCACATAATCTTTTACCATGGAAATCGGTAGCCCACAGGTCAGAGTTTCTGATATTGTCTTGTGCCGGTGATTATGTTTGAAACCCATATGGCAACAGAGAATTTTGGTTAATAAACTGATATATGATAACGTCTATAACTCGGGATAGATTCAGTGCTATTACCAAGACAACAAAAACTTCATTAAGAAATGAATTGGTATAAAATGTAGAAGATACAGGTTAGATGTGGGGGCACACGGGCCTCACACATTCGTATACCTGAAAGAGTATACCGGATATTTTTCCTCAATAAGTATGTCGGATGAATGGGAATCTTGAATGGTGGTGAATGTATCCTAAACTTGGGATGTCATTGAATTTCAATTCCTAGCCCATGTATTTTCAGAGTTTATTCTATATATTTCCACATATCTGCTGTGTACATAATACAGACCCATTAGACTTGTGTATATTGCAAACGTGTATAAATAACATACAAACGTTTTACTCAACATTTCGTATGTAAAATATGTTCTAACGAACTAACCAAACAAACAAGCAACAACAAAGACAACATTAACAACTACATCATCATCATCATCATCGTTTTCGACATCATCAACACATACTTGTAATAACTCTTTCTGTGTGTTATTTTTATGCATTTTGATGAAAATTATGAATAAATGTACGACGGCTATATAAAGGATTCTTTTTCAATTAGATGCACATTCTCTATTTTCCTGGCAAATCCATTTTGTTAATGTGTGTGTGTTCATAGAAAACGTGTAAAAAACGTCTTTACACTTGATTTTGCATAAAGTACTTTTTGGGTTTACTTTTGTTGGTTTTTTATTTTTATTTTTTTTTTGTATTTCATATTTAAGAGCATGTATATTTTACACTTTACAATTTGTGTTGCTTTTGTGTTTTTTTTTACGAACCAGCCATATTCATCCAACGTGTAAGCACTTTACACATGGATACTTACTGTACTTGTATTATTGAGTGTATGAGTATACGTAGTTCTTTAGTATGTTTTAGTAGGATTTCCCTTCAAAAATTTTATACAATTTATATGAAGTCTAGAAGAACGTGGAAGAAGTTAATACGTTAGACTGGATAACGAGACCACAGAATGTGTGCTAACCTTAATAGCCAAGATGTGAAGTAAAGTGCTTTACATGACGGCCGTGTTGGCCATATTTCATAGTTGTACTTTTTTAACTACTGTATCAGCTGACTAGAGGACCCACCACCGCCCGTAAGTGAATTCTACACCACGGTCTTAATTTTTGTACCCGGTTCTTCCGGTGCATATACAAACACTTTGCTCAAGTCCTCGAGCAATCACAACTCTAACCGTTACCCCGTTGTTTAACATTCAAGATGTAAAAACATTACTACCGTTTACAACTACTGAGATGGGGAGACATCTAGTAAATAGAGTATGAACAGAGTTAACTCTTAACATACATCCGACACACTCATAGTCCGCATACCCCTACATTAATTCCGTATCATGTGCACTAAACACTAACTCCTCCATGGGGTATGTGTTGACTGCAGCAACAGCACCGACATTCTCTTAGATCGAATTCGGAAATAATCCACATCCACAACGTGCACCACAAAGGTACCTCTATATAAACGGGACAAGGCAAAGTCCGAAATTTTAACTTGCTGGATATCGGTTCTGTTGGTATCAAATTATGTGGTTGTCTTGTCCAACAAACTAGAAGTACTTGCAGCACCTTTTTCCCCGGTATTGCATTAATACCAAGATGGAGCCCCCCTTTAGAATGAGGAATCTTCAATGTAGCATGGACCGATGTAGACAGAGTCTGCATTATTTTTCAGACATAAACGTACACGAACGATGGGAGTCTGATATACTCCGAGAATTAAATCTTGAACGATCATTACCATCAACATCAAGGACAAAAGTTGGTTATGCGAAGAAAAATCAGTACTTACAAACTGAAAAGTCAGAGAAATAATGCTAAAGGTATGCTAATGGTGAATTTTAAAAGGAAACTTAATTTAAAGGAATGCCCTTAGGTTAGGTTAGGTTGATAGGAGGATGTATACTACATCAAATCCGAAGAAATACACCTAGGCCACTATCGGGCCTGTTGTGCGCTCCTTATCATGAAAAAAAAAA
>NC_060953.1:18036469-18038352 GCF_022045245.1 Lucilia cuprina | reverse complement strand
GCGCTCGGTAGGAAAAACGGGAAAACTCCCCCGAGAAAAAAAAAGGAATGCCCTTAGTTATATAAAGTCTTTCTTATATTCAAAATAAACATTAGGGCTTTAGAAATTCGAATATAAAAACATTCGAATATCAGTATTCTTAATTCTCAAAAAATTATATTTTCGTCTTTTATAAAAATTATTTCTGAAACTACAGTTTCAGAATAATATATTTATGTTTTCTAAAGAATTTTGCATTCAATGTTTCTAAGTAACCGGTACATTTGATTTAAAATAAAGACTCTTAAACAAACAGCCATTTTTTATTACACGTGTATTCAAATTCTTTTTAACAGAATATATTTTCACATATATATGTACATCAGTTATGGGCAACATATACATATATGACGGGGTGTAAATCTGAAGAATAAGCAGTTCATCATGTTTGCTTTTCAGCAAGCATATCAATTTTGCACAAAGAAATACTCGCACACAATAATTTCATTATTCCCCACAACTGCTATAGATAATTCTAACCCATACAAAAATACCTGCATAAACATTGATGTAGTACGAATACAATAGTGTAAAACGTATATGATGTATGTATGTATACATATATATGCAAGAAAGCCAGAAAAAAACCTTTTCAGTTGATTAAAAATTCACAAATGTTTTACAAAATCCGTTTTGGCAGTTTGTAATTTTATATTATTTATGTATGTACATAGGAGGAGTTCAAAAAATAACAATCTTGATCAGAAATAAAAAAACATATTAATCCATTTTCGCCACAACTTCATGTTATCCGATATGATTAAAATTTTACACCAGCAAGTTTTCCTACAATAGTAAACAAAATAACGCCCATTTGAGAAAAAATCTTTACTTTATTTGAACCCCTCTAATGTACACATTCAAAATTGTATAAAATGCTTGCAATTAAGACTTGTGCATATATCAATAAATTCTCGAAAGGATACTTTGTCTATACTACAAAGAAACTGATTGACAAAGAAGTTTAAAATGCTTTAAGTTAAAGTTCAGGGATTTTATTTAGGATTATTGGAAAACTTTAATATTATTTATTTTAAGAAATATAAAAGATTATTTTTTTATAAAATTCTCTTTAATAAAGAAGTTTATTATAGAATTTACACACAAATTTTAACTTGAGGCTGTATGAAGCAAATTTATTTTGAAGATTGTTAGTTTAGGTTGATAGGAGTATGTATCAATATCAAATCCAAAGATATACACCTACGACACTATTTGGACTGCGTAATGTTTTATCGTCTGATGTTGAGAAACTCAGTTTCCTGGACATAATTCCTAAGAAATTTCTATTTTGTGTTCGTGGGGGACAATATCACTCCCAGGATATTTGAATCTAGTTTCGCGCGAAAGCCTGAAAATATCAAAGAAAGTGCTACAGAGTTTCACTTTCCTTACTACATGCTGAATATTTAACCCCAAATTATATAGCTGTGCTTGTTAAACTGTATGTCAGAGATACAAGCCGATGTAAAATGATCGGCGGCGCAATCATTTTAGGTCGGCAGCGGCGGCGGCTTATTATTGAAAATATCGGCGGCGGCTAAATTGTCGGCTCAATTTAAACTTTTCTTCAGAAATTGACCTTATAAGCGTTTATTATATTGAAAAATCTCTGTATAATAGTCTGTTATATAGAAACCTGTCTCTATATAAGTTCTTTCTGCAGAAAAATGAACTTTTAAAGTAGTTTTCACAATATTAATATTAGCACAATATTGTTTGGCAACACTTTTCAATTAGGTTAGGTTAGGTTAGGTATTCAGGCTGCAAAGACGCACACTTGGGTCCTGTTGGTCCCTTTGTGATACCTGTAAAGATAATAAAATATAAAAGAAAGAGGGTAG
>NC_060953.1:18016204-18036369 GCF_022045245.1 Lucilia cuprina | reverse complement strand
CCTTATTAAGGACCACGACCACCTTTCTGTAAGCACCTTCAGGTTCGGAGACCTTGACTACCTTCCAATTGTGGGTAGGTAGGTCAGGGTTTCCACTCTGAAGGTACGACAGAATCGCCTCTGGTTCGTGTGGTTCCGCCGGAATAACCGTGATTGATCTCGGTCTGCGAGGTATCTCACTAACCGGGATCACTTTTCAATTGGTGAATTTATTTTCCGAAATACATGTGTGATTCCAATCTTTATCAGCGGCTACGTTTAAGCCGGCATAGCTTTTGAACCGAAAGAAGACGGCCTCAAAAATATTACCGGCGGCCAGCCGCCGCCGATTTGGGCCGTTTCGGCTTGTATCTCTGCTGTATGTCAGAATACATATCATTATAATATATACCTTCGACTAACTTTTTTTGAGGATGCTTCTCGTTGGAGTAAACCTTTTAGAATCTTTGTGTTTCCTCGTTGTGTCGAATAGTTTTGTGTTCGTCAGTTTAATTAACCTTAGGCTTCCTTTGGCTTAACGCTAGTACATTAGCACTTTAGTTTAGATTACTCCCGATTTTCCTGGTACCCATATGATGTAAACCTTAACTCTGGGAGAGTTATTCGGATATTCCCCGAATAACTTTCCCAGAGTACCACTGGAAGAGTGTTCGGAGAGAACTTTTTTAAAATCCAATAGGGTCTTAGGCCGTCGGCAAATCCGTTATTGCTCGCACTTCTGCTTCTGGATCTACAATATAGAACCCAAGGTCTACGTTGTCCATAGAATCGAGGAAACCCATAAGGGGAACGCATGCTATGTTCACTTAAGATCTTTGGGTAGACAGGGAATTTCTAATGGGTTTATATTCATCTGCAAGTCCAGTAAAATCCCGAGAAAATTTCAAGTTAAACTGTTACAGATTGTTAAAATCAGACATCAGAGCGAGAGTGTTGCTTAAGAAAAGAATTCAGTTTTGAAAGGAACTCTCCACTCGTCAAACGTAACATTGTATAGTATTAGTTACAGCCTGTAAAAATCTCAAGGTATTAATAAGTTTAGAGAAAGATATGAAGGAACTATCAAGAAAATTGCTTCTCTTAAGACTAGAGCATGCCATTCACAGAAAATACATATCTTCGTTTTCCCTGTCTTTACAACTGCGACTGTATTCGTTGAGACACCCAATGTCCAATTATAACTGCTATAAATATCGATATATCCCGCCAATTTCGGTGGGCAGTTTGAAGAAAAAAAATCTGATGGTACTACTTTTGATAAAACATAATGGAGTTGCTACTGAAACGACGTTAGAGATATCAAGAGTAAATCCTGTTTTTGTAAGTTCCATCTCATACAATAGCACTAGATGAACTACATTCGAAGGTATTGATCCTAAGATGAAATTTTTATAAGATTTTATGGACAATCAATATAAGCAAGCAACTATGAACTAAATTTTATTTAAAAGTTAAAAATAAGAAAATTTTTATCGAACATATAGCGATCCTAGACTTCCCCCTACACTTAAAGCACATGTGCTTATGACTGGACAATTTTTTGGCTTTTTGTCCATAATTTTCTTTATTGCTTAGTCATGTTTTTCTCTTTATTTTATACAAAATTTTGTGCCAATCAAAGGAATCTATTGAATTGAAAAAAAAAAACAAAAAAGAAAATGGAATATTAAGAAGGAAGAACAGGAAAAAATTGGTATTTAGACATGATAAGATGATAAAATAATCTCCAATCAAGCATTCTAAATTGTAGTAGTTTTAATAATATTGTATAATAATAAAAACAACAATAATAAAAAAAACATCATAGTAATCGTCATCATGAGTAGCAACAACAACAGTTTTATGTATCTCATTGTCGTCATTAGATGAAAAGGAAGAGACAGCGGCAACAATAATAGTTAGTGGAAGAAGTGACAATAGTGGTTTTGTAGCAACAACAACAGAAGCATTGTTACCCACTAAATCCTCTTGTACAGTATTTGAGATGATGATACAGTATACCACTTCAAACATTGTACACACGGTTGATATACAATACCCAAACATACTCTGGCCAAGTGAATGACAGAGTGACTGTCGGACGGACGGACGGATGGCATGAATTTGTGAGTGAATAAGTGGGTGGATGCTGATAATACCGATTGTTAAGGAGACAAAACAAAATACGCCGAAAAAAATAGAATAAAAAAACTTGTGTAAAAAATCTAACTAAAAATAGTGTGAAAAAACTGTTTAGTGTCTGCTCAAAATTTGCAAAAAAATAAAAAATGGAGGAAAAAAATAATAGAAAATAAATAAAAATATAACGATATTCCTAGAAACAAGTAAGAGGGACAGACAAAGATATAAAAATGTCCTTGTATGTCAAAAAATTCACATACAATATCCACTTTGATTTTTATTCATTTTCTTTACAGATTTTTCTCATTCATTCAGTGTATGTGTGTGTTTTTTCGTATTTGGGTTCATTTTCAAATATATGAGTTTATTTTTTTTAATTCATTTTCTACTTGCAAACAGATCAAAGTATTTGATTTTCTTTAGATTTTCTACAATATTTTTATATTTATTTTCCTTTATCCTGTTTTTAATATATGACAGTATAATATTATAGAATGTCATAGAATTTTTTCAACAAAGTGTAACATTAATTTATACATTCGAACACGAACATATTCCGGCTGTTTATCAAAGATTCAATGTATCATTTTGAGTTTTTCACCTATTTTTGTTATAGAGTAATCTATTGCACAGTCAATAGTCCATATGAAATTTTATAACTATATGTTTAAATATCTTTCTAAGTATGTATATTGTAGCTAGACAGCCTCACAGAACTGCAGGGTCAAATTGTCTACATACATATACACATTCTTATATTTATACATGTCAATATCAGAAATAGTAAATTCATTCGTTAAGTAAATACAGTAGTTTGCTTGGTTCTTGATGTTATAAACATGAATGCATTCACAAAAAAGATGGAAGACCGCACCTTCCTATTCCCTGTTTCGCTACTGCGACAGTGTTCACAGAAGTCATCCGGTGTTCAATTATAACTGCTATAAATATCGAGACTTCCCGCCTATTTCGGCGAGCCCTTGGCCTTTAAAGAAACAATCTAATTATATTAATCTTAATAAAACCTAACGGGGTTGCTACTGAAACGGCTTTGGACATATTAAGAGCTAATCCTGCTTTGGTAAATTTACCTGTCTGTTCATTTCCAAAATAGTCTCTATACGCAGGAACCCAAACAAGGAAAATTTCGGACAATATGTCCATGTGCTTTACCTGAATACCTGCCTTGTCTAACTTTTTTCACAGTGGTCTTAGAGTAGCCACAGAGTGTTCTTCCTTGACGACTTACCACCACCCCAATGTGCACATGGGTTGTACAGCTCTGACCATTGTTGCCCGTTGCTTAACTTCCGAGATGCAAAAAAACATCCGCATGCAAACATGGGATGGCCACTGTTGAGTCGGCAACAGTACCTAGAGACGTATTCGGTAGATCTCAACACGAATCCATCAAATTAAAACTGGGCTTTATTCTTATGACATGAACAAATTTTTCTCTGAATATACCTGGACAGGGAATGAAAATGCAAGGGTATTACTTGTAAAAGATACCTTTCATACATCACCATTCAAGCCAGCACTCTTCTCGTTTATCCGACACCCCATAGAGAACAACATCCAAATCACTTACTCAATATAAATGAATGGAAAAGCACTCGTATACCCCAACATTCATCCAATATCATATACATTTAACGACAACTTATTTCTAATGCTTAGTTCCACAGTCACTCCTCTGTGGGGTATATGTTGTCTCAGCAACATCGCCGAACTTATCTAGAGTTATAGATTTCATCGTGCATCAGTCCTCTAGCCAACGTTCTCTTGCCGCGAATTTGGGTTTAAACTGCATCCACTACGTGCACCACCAAGGGACCTCTCCCATAACCGGGACAAAACAAAGTTTGAAGTTATGCCATGCGGAGTACCGGTTCCCGTGATAAAAGATTATGTGGTTCTATGGTTGGACCCTAAATCAAATTATTACAAGAAAAACCAAGAATGATCCACTTTATAGTCCCGACAATCCTCCAGTATTACAATCACAGCAAGATGAGGTCTTCTGGGTAATATAACCCGGAGCGGGGTATTGTCAGATAGCCGAAACATCATTGACAGATCTTTCTTGCATTGTCTGACTTATAAAGAAGTGGTAATATGTATAACGGTTCAGTTGGAGAAGTGCCGCATGGCCATTGAAAAAATGCTTATGTTGTACCGAATATTGTTATCCTAGAGCCTTAATTTATCAACCTTAAAACCCAAAAAATGTAAGAAGGCGGTGAGAGATACTTATTCAATCTTCTTCATAGAAGACACCAGAACTAACAACGCAGTTCCACCATACAAGAGATCCGTATATAAGAAATGGTCATAGGTACTACAGCAGTATTCATCCCTTTAACTATTTTGGGACTAAATCTTCATTTCATCTCAAACATCCGACTACAAGTGTGGTAGGTGACCATTGCCTTCTTGAGTCTATGATTTCAAATCAAAGAGTTAAGACAATAGACTTCGGTAAGACATCTTCAACATAATTTCCGAACAGCATCAATTGGTTTGGATCCGACAAACTTTTCGCAGTATATTTTTTACTGACATGCATATAAGAGTCTCAGAGGAAAGTATAAAGTGAACATTCTATCGATCTGAAACGCGGAATTGGAACTTATCCTAAATCAGACCTTTATGAATATCGATTGCTGTTGCAACTTTCTTTATTTTGTTTTAAATTCCAGGTAAATTTTGTCATCTTTTTTGATGGTATGGTTTGTAAACATTAACCACTGTATCTTAAAACATCGTCATCATTGTTGTCAGCATCATCATCGTCAAAATCATACACATACATATGATAAGAGAAGAATTTCTATACAGAAGACACAGTTTCTCCTTTGGCTGCTGTATTGGATATTCTTAGGAAACGGATATAAAAAGCAATATCCATATTTTGATTATTTTGTTTAACAATGATTGTATTATACAACTACTCTTTTATTTTTTGTGCAGATGAATATGAAATAAATATGTATGTATGTGTGCATATATTTACACATTCGCACATGCAAATTTTATACAAATGATTGTATACGAGGATAAACTGAAATTTAATTTCTTTACAAGATTTTGTAAATAATATAAAAAGTCCAGTGTTTAAAGGCGAATGTTATCAAAGCGATTTAATAGTGTAATGCTGTCAAACTAATTCTTATGTCGTCCTTTCTGTTGGCATCGAAATAACGTTTTAACTCATCAATATATCTTGTTTCTTTTACACTTTTTTAGAGAAATTAACAGAATTAAGGACTAAATAAAAATTATATAAATAAAAGTGCGATTTCTTTTGAACCGCGCCGAATAGGACGAAAAATTGGGTTTCTTTCAACTTTATTTTGAGTTGTCGCAAAACTCTGAGGTCAGCACTAAATTCAGTTAAGCTTTAGAAAACTATTATAATTGATCACAAGTGGTTAAAGGTAGGTTAATATTAAGTGTTTTAGTCTCATGGACCGGATGTCGTGGCTTCGATTCTTAGAACTACAACATTAAAACAGTTCTAAAAAGTTTGACAATTTGGAATTACAGGGTTCATATTAATTTAAGTCTTGTCATACATAGATCCAGATATAAGTATTGTGTATATAAATGTTGCACTGTGGAGACAAATAAAATATAAATTACATAAAATGATTCGATTTTAAATTATTAAAGTTAATTAATTTATTTAAAAGTAGAATTTATGTCACATTATTTCCAGGTCTTTCCCTAAATCTCTAGTGGGAATCGAACCACCGATCTCCTGACTGATAAACTAAAACACTTTCAAAAAACCGTTATAATGTCTATAATTTCTGAAATCTTAATCAAATCTTCTTTTAAGTTCCACTGTGTGCAATCTGTATAGGTAGTATTTTATGTATGTAACCCAACCAAGATAGCATATCCTTAACATTAAAGTACTTGGCCTTTTTTGTTGTTGTTGCTGCTGCTGTTTATGCCACATCATCATGCCTGACAGAGCAAAAAGTAAAAGACAAAGAAGTGCAAAAAAATATATACGAACTTTTCATATTAATAGTTTGGTTTATAAATATACATACATATAAACTTAATCAACACACATACAGACATAAACACATTAAGGTGGTTAGTTTTTTATTGTCTTTAATTTGCGGGAGCTAACATGTGAATGGATAATATTAAAGTTTTTGAACTGCTCCGAACTTCCTTAAGAAAATTAATACGATTGTATGTATCGATATGATTGTATCTATCTATCTATCAATCTATCTATCTATCTATCTATCTATCTATCTATCTATCTATCTATCTATCTATCTATCTATCTATCTATCTATCTATCTATCTATCTATCTATCTATCTATCTATCTATCTATCTATCTATCTATCTGTCTATCTATCTATCTATCTATCTATCTATCTATCTATCTATCTATCTATCTATCTATATATCTGTCTATCTACCTTACTGATTAACTGACTGACTGACTAACTAACTAAATAAGTAATTGCCTAAGTGAAAAAAAATCCACCCTAATATATGTATGTTTGTCGTTATAAATATCTTTGTATGTGAGTATGAGCTTTTTTTATTACACACACTTTCACATTAAAATACTTATTACTCGTATTATACCTTTAACTAGAACACTTTTTGTATCTATTTTTGACTCCTTTACGATAGTATCTCAGTGTTGTGGGTGTGTGATAACTTTCCCGTTGTGTTGTTTGTAGTTGTTGTGTAATTAATGTCTTGTGGTTTTAATTTTCTTGTTTATATATTTTGGTTTTGTTTTAAGTTTTACTTTTTTTAATTCAAACATTGGTTTGTAGTTTCCTGGTGTTTGCATTTTTTATTATTTAAAAATCCCCGTACCCGCTTTTTTGTAGCCCACTAGCGATATAGCAAATATTGTGGTTTGAGTTTGATTAAAACAACTATAAGAAAGTCATATAATTTTATTATTACTTTTATTAATCTGATAGAATCAGCTCTTTGGTTTAATTTAACTCTTGTTTTTATGTATAGGCATCGAGTGCAAAATACACATAAAAACTTGTTTTATTTCAAAAACTTTACATTGCTAAATATATAAAGTTTACTTAAATAGTTCTTAAGGATAACTTATGTTTTAAGGCTAATATAAAGTTTAACTCTTATATGCAGCTTTTTTATAGTTTAATTTTGCTTTATTAAACTTATAGTTTATGAATGCGGAAGAAAGTTTAAACTAATTAATTTATAAGTTATGATTTAAAAAGGATTTTTAAATGGTAATTAAGGTCAAGAGGTCGGTTTGGTAAATAAGTGAATCACATAGTTATTCACAACATTGCCAATTGTTCTGATTATAGCTCCATTTATTGTAGTATTAACCGCTTGAATGTTCAATACATTGCTGTTACGTATAAGTAATATTGAACATAAAAATATTACTCATACTAAGAAATATTACTCATACGTATTAGCTAAACATTTTATCCAAACAATTCAAATTTTAAATTTTATTTTTAAATACTTTAAGAAATATGTTTTAGTATTTCACTAATTACAATCTAAAATAGTTTTTAATGAATAACTTTTTGTTGTTCTTGTTGTTGTCAATTTACTTTACTTAGCCTGTCTGTCTGTCATTACATTTACAAGTAAAAGTATTAAATGTTTAATTGTTGTTGGGTAATGTTGAATTTATTTAACTCGTGTCATTCATTATTTCAGTTTTGTTGATTGTTGTATGTGGCAGGCATTACAATTTTGCTACTGCTGCTGCTGCTGTCTCACAGCTTACAGTTTACATCTTTCATTTCTAATTGGTCTGTGGTTATGACATCAACTTTACATATTTTGGTTAAAGTAAATCTCATTATGTGAGTACGTGTGTGTATATTTTTGTGTAGACATTTAACAGTTAGTTGTAGTTATTTGTGAGTGTAGATGTATGTATGTATTTATGTAAAGTTTTGTTGCTTCATTAAAAATTCTTCCCTGTTAATTACATTGGTATTTTGTGGGTATGTATGTATATGTATTAGCACAAGTATATAAGTACACATACACTGATAAGGATACACATATACAAGTAAATATATTTAAAATAAGTAAGAAAATATTATCAGTCATGATCGTCCATATGATACCCTACACCACTACAACATATATATGTTTAAAACGTGAATTCACCAAAATTTAAATTTTGTTATTCCATGTGTAACACCAAGAAATATGTTGTAACAGGTTGGCTGTAACTGGATGTTCTTGCCTAAGGAAAAAAACTTCCGGTTGATCAGCTGTTGCTGAGTTGACAAGCTTTGGCCGATTAAGAATCGGGTCGTGGGAACGTAAAGGGTATGTATATTTATTTTTATTTATGCTCTGGAACTTTGTTGAATTCTAATTCGATATAGCTGGTTCCGTCCGATTGGTTGCCTTACAGACGCTCAAAAAAGTACAAATTTCATTTCAGTTGATTTTAACGAAATTTTTATGTACCGCCCTGACTAAATATGTATGTGTCTACATAATAATTTTCTTTTTTATCCAGAGTTCTACGCACATTCACAAGTTTTGTTAATTTAATAGAGAGTTAATATGTTTTAATTAAACTTTTAATTATGGACACATTTTTCATCAAAGGATTCTCTCTACACTACATATACAAGTACATACATATACTTATGTATGTTATATATTTACATACTCTTAGTAGGTAGTTAATACATAAATTTAAAATATTAACATTCAAATGGTGAATATTTAAAATATTTACATTCTAATGCTTGATATATTCAAGGTGGATTTTGAATTGCAGAATATTATGAGTGTATCTGTGAAGTTCTACATCTAAAGACTCCTTCAGAGTACATCAATTTTATTAACTTCTAAGTCAATTAAGAATCGTATATATTTTGACATTTAAGTTAGTCAGGAAACCACTTCCACATACAAAGTAAGTATTTTAATACTCCAGGACTGATGTGTTAAGAGGGTATAAGGTAATGGATGCAAACATTTACATTTCTTTTAGATGGAGAAGTTTTCTATGCTAAATCTGACACATATCCTCAATTTTTTATTTTTTGTCTGGATAAAGAAAGTAATACTCAATATAGACTTAAGCTATATTACACTGTTCTAAGATCTAACTATATATTATTGTGTAAACTTACAATTTCTTTTATGGCAGAATACCAATAAATAGCAAATTTTATAAGAAACTATAAGACGTGTCAGATATAGTCAGATAATTTTATATTGTCAGATGTGTGCTATTACATTATAAAATTTTCAAAAACCTGACAATCGTGTAAAAACTAATTTTCCAAAAAAAATGTCATATGTTTTCAGATAATTTTATATTGTCAAATATTCGTAATTTAACATCTGACAAAAATGTAAACAAAATGAGTGCGCGCCAAAAATAAACCCTGACAACTCTGACACCCTTATTCTTAATAAGAAACTCTCTTGGGGTTTATAAGTTCCAAAGGCTAAAGGCTTTCTACAGACTTATAAAACCATCATATAAGTCTGTAGAAATGCTATCGGCTTGCAGTGTGGAACTAACCCCGAAAACGTTAATTGCCCATATGATGTGGTAATAAGCCTGATACTATAGTGGTAAGTATTTGACAAAATATCTAACGAAAATATTTTCACGAAAGTTATGAGATCATCAGCTCTTCTCATAACTGGTGTTCTTAGAACTACGCAAAGCAAAGCGTTGTTAGCTTTGCTAAACTGGCAACCTGTTGATCTTTTTCCTAGTACTTCAAACAGATAGAACTATGGTTCCATGGGTCATTTAAGGATTCTCCTCCCAGACCTTCGTTATTCTACTTATTATTGCATTTCGAAACCGCAATAAACATTTATTATTCTGAACCCCCTCCTTGAAATGCTAATGGTCTTAATTTTTTCACTGATGGATCAAAAATATGCTAAAGTGTTAGCGGAGGCATCTTCATTGAGGGATTTGGACTCAATGTTATGTGCACTGTTATGTTTCAGGCTGAATTTTTGGCGATAAAAACAGTTTCAAATTGTCTTAGGTATTATATATCAGATATCTATCAGAGATATCAGAATCTATACTAATAGTCAATTTAATCTCTGCTGGAAGCATTCTTGTCCAAGAATGCTGAGAGTTTCTTAATGATATTGCGAGATACAATTGAGTCAAAGGACATTGAAACACAACCGACAACAATTTTGCCGATATTTTGGCGAAAGTTTGAAAGGAGATGGCTCTTCTGTAGTATCCCACTATTGACCATTAGGAAACTTGTATCCATTACATGTTATAGTTTGCTTCAATACCGCTGGTGTCATGAGCATACTCGCTCGATTGCAAAGTAGCTATGACCTCGCATGTATGATCACATAACATCCTATCTAATTGGCCTCAGCAGAACCCATTTGAGTGCTCTTTTCTCAGTTATCACTGATCATTGTAAATTTGAAAACAATGCAAGACGTATAGTTATTATATAAAACGACTTCTGTAAAAACTGCCATAACGAGGATGAGTAGGAAACAATTTATCATCTTCTGTGTAACTGTCCGGTTTGAGACCGGAATAGCTACCAAACTTTCTCTGATCTATCTGTCTGTCACACTTTTTTCTCAAACGTAATTGGGTGTGAACTCAATTCTCATTTACCTTTATTAGTCTTACAAGTTTTAGTTATGTTTTCTTCATTCACTTTCTCACAGACTTCCTTTTTAATCCTTCTCTTCCACCTCTCTTTCTTTCTCTCTCTCTCGCTCTTAGTATCTTCATTTACAGCAGCGTTGCGCGTTCATATTGTTCTAATTACGAAGATTTTCTGCAATTCACACGTACATAACCCGATCGTAAAAAAAAACTCATTGCAAGAGCGTAAAAAATACAGAAATTGCAAACAAAATATGTAAAAACAACAACATAATTTTCAAACAAGAGAGTAACTTGCAAAAAACTCATACACTCCAAAAACTTTCCGGGAATGCATAATAGTAAAAATACATAAAATCGATATTTTTAATACTTTTTTTAAACATTTTATATAAAAAAATCTAATCTTTGTGAAAAAATTAACATTTTTCTTTTCTTTGGATATGTTTTATCTGTAAAATTTACCATTTTTCTTGTTATAAAACTTGATCATAACAAGCGTAATTAGGAAATATTTTTTCTAAGTGTTTTTTTTTTTTTTGCATTTTCATACCACTACAATAACAGTTTCTCTTTCTGCGCTTGGCTGATTTACAGACAATATAAAGGGACCTATAGGACCCAAGTAAAGTTTTACTCATGGCAGTAAATAGTCTGTGAAACATAACATAACTTACTTTACAATGACAACCACTTACTAGTAATTACTTTTTTTAAACTGTAACAGATTATTATTTTCGATTTTGTAATTTTTTTTTGCACATTTTTTGTTGATTGCGAATTAAGAATTGGGTTTTACAGAAAAAGAAAACTAAATAAAATTTATATGCGAAAACCATTATTTGAAACGCCGCAAGCCTTGTTCGTATTATAAACTTCTTTGTAAGTAGTTATTTAACTCGCTATTTGTAAGCGAGCGAGGTAAATAGTTGTAGTGAAAAGAGGTTTTATTAACGTTTCAATGTAAGTTTTTTCTGGGTATATTAAGAACACAAATTAACCTACAATAAAATCTTATAATAAAAGTGACTAATAAGTAAGTAATTATTTCACTATACCTCTTATACTAACTTAGAATTTCATATATTCATCATGCTGAACCAACAACGAAAAGTAATGCGGGTAATTAAACAAGAAACAAGTCTGCTGATTTATTACACCTATAAAAATAAAACAAGTTTAATTTTCCTTTTAATTAAAGCAACTGATACAATTTTATATAAAAAAACCTTAATAAAAATTACTATATTAAAACAAACCTAATATAAATTTTCAATTTGATACGAAATTTTGTTGATTTAAACAGCGTAGTCTAAGTGTCTGTGTTCAAACTGTTAAATCTAATAATTAAAGCATTTATCTACCGTCATGCTTTCGTAATGGAATAAAACAAGTAATATTTCTATATTCGGCTGTGCCGAATCTTATATACCCTTCATCAAGTATGTTTTAAAAACAGTTTTTATTTCTTTTGTATCTCTGCACACATGTCACACATAATATTCACACAAACAAATATAAACTGTAGCAGAAAGAAATATTAACCGTTGTACTGTAATACCACCGTCAAACTGCATTACCACCCTCAAACAAATATGAGCTGTATTACCAACATATTACTGCTTTATGTCCTTGTTCTTGTTATACCCACTTACCTTTGTGAGAACAGAACAGCATCCAAACATACAAAAAAAATACACAGCTGAATAAGACCAAATACATCTCCACACGCACATGTACATCTTTATCCAATTCACAGTGTTGTTGTTGCTTTTTTAACAAAGCATGAAAAAAATGTGGCTTTTTTGATGAAATTTTCAGGATTTCATGTCTAACTGAATTATTGAAGATTCGGATCTTGCCGATATCTGGGGACCTCTAAAAACTGATTTCAACAAACAGACGGACATGGCTTAATCGACTCTTCAACCTATAAGGATCCAGAATATATATACTTTATAGGGTCGGAAAATTATATTATAGAAATAACAAACGGAATGACAAACTTATATATACCCTTCTCACAAAGGTGAAGGGTATAAAAAGCATTTAAAATCGAACAAAAAAAAAACAATCTTTATTTGAAGTATTAATATCAGACTCATCCTCTAAGTTACTGACTGTATCTGACGTAATGACCATCTATTTCTCTCTCTCTCTCTATTGGTTGTTATAAATATTTGTTAGACTGTTTGTCTATCTATATTTGTGTTATAAAAAAATATTTATAAATAAATTAATATTTATATTTATACATACATAAATATGTAATTATGATGATTAATTTGTCGTTTTTAATATTTTGTTCATAATTTTTACTCTTCACTTTTGACAGCTGAAATTAATCACCATTTTTTTGTCATTCTATTATGTATTTATTTATATTTTTTCCACAGTCATATTTGAAATGATAATTTACAAATTTAATTGTAAATAATTGCACTTGTTAATATAAATTTAAATTGTGTTATTTTCCAAATAAATGATCACTGTTGATTTGATAAATATCGTGTCTTATAACAGCAGCCGTTGTATTAATTAAACATTTTTGAAATTACATAATTAAATTTGTATTTAAAGTGTAAAAAAAAAGTATTTAGTAATTCATATTTATTTTAACTAGTCATACTGCTGTTATTAATTGTTATATCATTAAGATTCATATTATATAATTTAGCTTTTTTGACCATTTATTAGTGTCAGTCAGTTGTTCATTTTTGAACAAATGTGTTATTAAATTATATATTAATTAAAACAATTATTTAATTTGTTGTTGTGCCTTTATTTAAAAAAAAAACAACTTTCGAATAGAATATTTTAATCACATTGTACGTTTTCAAAAAAAAAAAAATCGTTAACCAGCCGCGGATCTAGCTCGAGTGTTTGGTGGAGGGGTTAACTTTTGTTTTTTTTTTCACTAATTTTCTTTTTCCTCATTTGTATATTTTGTATGAAAAATTGCCTGTTTGGGGTAAATTTCCCTTTACAATCCCCCTCCCCGTGGATCCGCTCCTGTCCACACAAGGGTTATGGGTTCCGGAGGATGCTGAAAATTTCCTTCAAATATTATATATTGATAAAGTTTGTTTGGTATCGAAAATTATCAATATCTCTTCTTATATCTGGTGGTTAGTAAGCGTTTTTCGCTACGATAAACTTGTAGATCTTCTTGATAGACAACTGGCAAATGAACAGGGCAAAGTACTTCAAACTAATGGATCTCTGGTTCCAGGGGACATGCAAAGATAGTAGATCACCTCCCAGACCTCGCTATTCCACTGACTTTTGCAATGTGGAATCTTCATCACGAGAGATTTCCGGTATAGGATACTCATTGATTATACTGAACCATTACCATTAAATGATGATGGTCTTGATATTTTCACTACATTAAGGGATTTGGAATCAAAATTTCTTTTAGACTCACTAGGACAAGCTGAAATTTCAGCGATAAAAGGGCACCAAACATGCTTAAGTACTACCAGATATCTAAAAAAAAACCAAAAATACCGGGCGTCTCTTAGGGACATGACGAGACATTCAAAAATTATCCCAATTTGGGTCAAAGAACACAGGGACACAATCGGCAACAATATTGCAGATACTTTAATAAAAGCTGTGAAAGCTGAAAGCTTTCACACGATTTATTAAATATACATGTTTTCTTCCGAAGTACTATTTAACTTTAACAATCGGGTGAGTAAAGTTAAAAATTCGAATTAATGTAAGTCCACTTTTCGAAAACCACTTTACATTTACTTATTGCTTTAACAAATGTGTATATTAGGTCTTACAATAGAACGATTCTTACTGATAATGTTACAGCCCACAGTGGTATAGGAAAAAAAAAGAGGGAAATAATTCGGTAACTTCTAAACGGTCAATCCGATTTTAATGAAATTTCGTCATAGCAGTAAATTATCTCTTATAGTTTAGGAGATATTCGCATTTGAAAATTAAAATTTTAAAATTTTTACCGTCCTTACTTTAGTTTTTTGATAATAGCGGGTCCAAATATTCCCGATTTTCGCCATTTTTTTTTATTCGCTTAACAACAAGTCTATATATCAAGCAGTGAAAGAATTATGTAAAAATCATGACTGAGTCCAAAGTTATAGGCATTTTAATTTAAAAAATTAAAAAAAGGCGATTTTTTGCCATTTTTTGGGGAAAAAAGTATCTTTTTCTTTTTAAGTTATCTAAAAAGTTTCTAAGAAGATGTATATAGAATTTATACTTTTTGAAAAGCTGACTTTACATAAAATACGATAAATGAAACAAAACCTAAAAATTTTTGATACCGAGGGGACCAGATCCATCCAAAAAACCCTATTTTTTTTATAGAAAATTCAATTTTGAGCAAAAATTCTCAAATCGCATAGTCGATATCAAATTATAGTGACCTGTTTTATATGACCCAATATGTTCTTAATCATTTTGTAACGGGTTTCGATAACCCCGCCCCTGGTATGGATATAATAGGCAAAAAACCAAAAAATCCCATTTTTGGGATTTTTTAAAACTTTTTTGGGAATTCCGGGATTTCTAATAAGAAAATTCGAACTTTTTATTTAATTTTAGATTTTGAGTAAAAAATCTACCTAACTGTAAAATTTCATCAAAAAATATTCATAAATAAAATTTTATTGCAATTTGAAAAATTTGTATCTTCGCAAAAACTGAATAAAAACATTTTTTAATTTTTTTAAAAAAAGTATTCCGCGAATTTTTTAATTTTCAAAAATTATATACAGTTTTGAAAAATAGACAAAATTACCTTTCCATTGATATATAACATGCCAACCTAATGTATTTTAAGTGACAAATTAATTAGGGAAAACTCAACATCTTTTAGAAAATTTACCTAGCACTATTATTTTCATCCATAACGTTAACTCTTAAATTTGTTACATATATTAAAAAATTTTCAGGTATTATTTTTTAAACTGTAATGATTTTTACCCCTATAGGTCACTTTAATAGGTAGCTTATTAAAGTGACCTATTGAGGAAAAATTCATTACATAAGGATACGTTAGACATATTAGGTAGAATATCATAACCCTTTAAAAAATTATTTAATTTAAGTACCTGTAATTAATGTATAAGACAGGTTTATATCTGTTTGTAATTATTTGTAATTTTCTAACCATGGCGATCGTACTAAAAAAAATAATTTGTGCTCCATTTTATTTGAACACTCTTCAGCTCCTTTTCAAGATAAAGTGAACTTCTTATTGAAATATATTGAAACTGCACATAAAAATAAAGTGGATATAACTGATATATGTAAAATTGAAAATTTTATAAAATCAGTTGATATAAAACTGAAGAGTGTTCGGTATTCCATTGCTAAATTTCGATCGAAATTTTCTGATTGGCTGGATGAATGTGTAGAAGTTGCTATTTGCGTATCAACTGTTGGTGCTCCCTGTAAGCAGTATGAGGATTTGAGCTCAAAATCTAAGAGGAAAAGGTTATCAACTTCACTAGAAACCTTATCTAACGAAGAAGTTTCGGACACTTTTAAAGCAATATTAAGAAAAGAAAAACAGCCTTTGGATGCCATAAAAATTGCAAATATTCTTCCAACCGCATCACCAAGACGACTGAAAAGAATTGTAAAGAGTATACCCACACCATCATCTGATACAACGTTCACTGAGGAAGAAGCTATTGCGCTTATGTTGCAGCTGGGATTAAGTCGTGATAACTACATAACGTTAAGAAAGGTGCTATCTGAAAAAGGAGTGGATGTTTTACCATCATATGACAAAATAAATGAAAAGAAGAAAAGCATTATACCACCTCCTATTGAAATAACTGATCGGAAGGCTGTTATTGGACTCGGCGAAAATACTGCTTTAAGGATTGCTTCTGAGTTTTCTTCAGACCAACTAAAAAAAATTAATTCTTGTGATCTTCAACTCATTTGTAAGTGGGGATGTGATGGATTATCAGCACTCTCGGAATATAAACAAATCAACACAAGTGAATCATCTTCCGAGTATAAAAGTGTATTTATGGCATCGCTAGTTCCATTAAGAATTCGAAAGTATGCTGACAGCGATTCTCCATCAACCAGTTTCGATGAAGGAAACGTTGGATTTGCTACAAAACGTTAGCATTTGAAAATATTCATGAATTTAAAGATTTACTTTATCTTTTAGATATGGACTACTGTGATACCGATTATTTTACAAAATTATATTAATTTATAAAAAAAAATAAAGACTATTTTTATATAAAATAAATACTTGTTAATTTTTTTAGGGATTAAGAATAAAAGATTAATCGTAAAAAGTGGCTGTAAAAATTCATAAAAATTTAGGTAGTAAAACATGCCTAACAAATGTATGGATGAAAATAATAGTACTAGGTAAATTCTCTAAAAGATGTTGAGTTTTCCCTAATTAATTTGTCACTTAAAAAACATTAGGTAGGCATGTTATCGCGGAATACTTTTTTTAAAAAATTAAAAAATGTTTTTTATTCAGTTTTTGCGAAGATACAAATTTTTCAAATTGCAATAAAAATTTTATTTATGAATATTTTTTGATGAAATTTTACAGTTAGGTAGATTTTCTTATTAGAAATCCCGGAATTCCCAAAAAAGTTTTAAAAAATCCCAAAAATGGGATTTTTTGGTTTTTTGCCTATTATATCCATACCAGGGGCGGGGTTATCGAAACCCGTTACAAAATGATTAAGAACATATTGGGTCATATAAAACAGGTCACTATAATTTGATATCGACTATGCGATTTGAGAATTTTTGCTCAAAATTGAATTTTATATATTTATCGTATTTTATGTAAAGTCAGCTTTTCAAAAAGTATAAATTCTATATACATCTTCTTAGAAACTTTTTAGATAACTTAAAAAGAAAAAGATACTTTTTTCCCCAAAAAATGGCAAAAAATCGCCTTTTTTAATTTTTTAAATTAAAATGCCTATAACTTTGGACTCAGTCATGATTTTTACATAATTCTTTCACTGCTTGATATATAGACTTGTTGTTAAGCGAATAAAAAAATGGCGAAAATCGGGAATATTTGGACCCGCTATTATCAAAAAACTAAAGTAAGGACGGTAAAAATTTTAAAATTTTAATTTTCAAATGCGAATATCTCCTAAACTATAAGAGATAATTTACTGCTACGACGACATTTTTTATAGTGCTCGATGAGAAGATTCTATATACGAAATTTTTTTTAAATCGGAACTCAAATGAAGAAATAAGATCGTTTTAAAAATTTAACATAGCCGAGGTGTCCTAATTTGAGGACCCCCCGCCGGGCCCCTGGTTGGCCTATAAGGTACAAATTCAAAACCTAAACTCGACAACACCTCCTTTTTGTGCATACCAAATTTCATTAAAATCGGATTAACCGTTTAGAAGTTACCGAATTATTTCCCTCTTTTTTTTTCCTATACCACTGTGCAGCCTCTTTATGTGCCAATGACTGATCGCAAATCAAAATCTATGTTGTTACTATGTTGTCATCGATATTATAACACCTTGTCTGATAATTGCCATATTCACCATTATCAGGCACACTAACTAACAAAATCCGGAATGTTCGTTGATGCTAAGTTACTATGCATGATAAAGGGAAGCAGATCTGGCAAATCATAAGACCAACCTTAAACTATGTTTTCTGTAACAATATATTGGTGTTGTAAACAATTAATTGTTATTGTAGTTTAATCTTAACAATATTTTAGTTACTATAAACATGTATATGTATAAACATGTAACAATATTTTAGTTACTATAAACATATATATGTTTAGGGTGTTATATTCAGCTATAAAAATCGTTTATAGCCAGCAACACAACATATGTCGTGTATTTAAAGTTAATGGAGACATTTTGTTATATAAATCTAAGCAAACAAAACCTACTCTATATTTTATCCTCAATAAAGGATAAAATACCTTTCTTTCGGAAAATTTGACCTCTAAAGCTGCCACAATCATAGTCTCATCTGATATCAAAACAAATTTTGTACATAAGGCTGATATTTGTTCATCATAGATAGCGTATAATTTAGCTTTTTAAAATCTATTAATTCATTTTAATTAGTTTCAATTCATTTCATTCAATTATTTTCACATGTGTTTTATTTTGAAAATAAATAATTAAAAACAGTTTTCCATACAACATTACGAGTAAGAGTTTTCTATTGGTTTTTAATTTTGTAAAAATTGTGGTATTTAAGTGTGTTCATACTATGTGAGTGTGATGTAGACATTTTCAATTCATTTAAAAGCATAAATATTTGTTGAAATGCGGTAATTAAGGATTAACATCATTTGGTAAACTATTGAACCATTTCAATAGATATTTATTCACTCAGTCACTCACGCACTCATGCACACTTTTGCGACCGACCCTTAATGACTGTATGAACTGTTCATTGAGATGAACAGTTTTAAAACATTTTAAGTTTTAGGTTTTAGTTTAGTTTCCTCTGCATCGCTCTATTGTTTAGCCATCTCATAGAAAGCGTAGCAAATTTTATATTTTGTTTTCGATTTTTTTTCCTTTATCCATGCTTAGAGTAAAACGTTTTATGTTTCAATATAATTAGCAGAAGCAGCAGTACCAATTTAAAATATGTACCTACAACAACTAATAACATGCAACGGATGTTAGTTTCACTATAATTAAAGATTAGAAATGTTAAACAAAAGAAAGACCAGAAAAATCCTTGTCTTTAGGAGTGAGGGTTATATTAGCTATTAGATGCACTGACTTTTGTTTGAGAGTAGGGGTTTTGAAAATGTTTTAAATTAAGTGAGTTTTAAAACATATGTTGTCGTTTCTTATTTGTGCAATTTAATATACTTTTATTACTGTTTGTTTTTGTATAATTTATCAAACAACTGTCATTAGTTTAAATACAAAATGTAGAATTATCTAAAACACTAGTGAATCTTTATTACGGGAATAATGGGTGTAAATAACAATGAAATATTTTTAATAGCCGAAAAGATAAAAAAACAAAATATATGTAATAATTGATTCATCTTCTGAAGTTGCACGTATGTTGCGTGCATATGTTCATTAGAGTACTATTCGCGTAAGAATTATGATTAAAATTGGATAATATGATATCCGACCGTGTGTTCCCAATTATAAAGAATCAGAAAGAAAGTACAATGGAATAAAAGCGACAATATATAATCCTATAAGAATAGAAGTATGGTCAATTCTTATTTTGTTTAACAATATCACCATTTATATAGTACATATTTACTTTATGATTCCTAATTTAGAAGATTTATCTTCTAAATATAGATAGATAGATAGATAGATAGATAGATAGATAGATAGATAGATAGATAGATAGATAGATAGATAGATAGATAGATAGATAGATAGATAGATAGATAGAT
>NC_060953.1:18007723-18016104 GCF_022045245.1 Lucilia cuprina | reverse complement strand
TTATTTTATATAAAAGCATAAAAAAATAATATTAGACACGAATACCAAATGAACTAATAATCGTTCATATACAACATTATGAAAATATTGACAGAATAAAATAATGGTATTGCCAGCATCAAATATAAAAAAAAACATTAAAATGTATTTTAGTTAAAATACTGTTTTTGCATATACTTTTTTAATAATGGATTATTAAGCTAAAAGTCGTTGTTAACTAATGTACACTTTAAGGTCATAATAAGGTTTTTTTTTGCATAAGACTGATAATGTCTACATTTTTTATAAACTCGCACTTCCATACCCTACCTTGGAAATCTTAGCGTTGTGTTTTCTTTTATTACTTTTCAGTTAATGATGTATTTTTCCTTTACGAATATTTTTCAGAAAAATTTACTAAATACAAGTTGTTTTTTGTGTGTAAGTATAAGTTTTGTTTTGATAGTATGCGTGCATAAGTGTGTCAAACTGTGACACGCTGTGAGTTGTGCTTAGTGTGGCGTTAAGTTAAGCCCCTCATTAAACACCGTCATTCCTTTGTAAATTTTCTCATTTGTTACACCCGCACACCTTGTGCCATCAACGAAACATTGGTAGTCAAGCGTCATTCATTCATTGACACTTTGACGGAATGTCATACAGAAAAAAAAAACAGAATTATAAAGATTTTAAACAGTGCACGAGAGTGCGAAAGTGTATATAATTTAAGTCAATCAATGTTTTTGTAGTTTTTGCTCTTGTTGTTGCTGCTGTCTTTAAATCAGACCCCAGTTTCTTGTTGGAAGTTTCAGTTTCAAATGCGTATGACTATGTGTAAGTAAGTTTGAAGTGAATGTTTTTGTAAATGCGTTTGTTTGTGTGTGTGTTTAATTTTACTACATTCCACATCATTTCCGATTTATCAAACTTGGTTATATTTTCTTTATATACATATTTAATTACAACTTTAGTTTTTATTATATTTATCATTAGGGAGGCATTTTTTACTTTTTCGAATCTAAAGTTGGTGTTAATTGGCATAATAATAGCTGGTTTAGACTTGGCTCTGAAATATTTTATTTATTATTGTGTAGTTTTAATTTTGAACTTTAAATGGATGTTACCCCCGGTGAAGCCTCAACCTTGGTGTTATTGGAGAGGTTTTCCAATACCTCTAATCTGGCCGGGTCTAAAAAATTGGTTACAGTGTACAGCCTGGCTTAGTCCTTGCATAGTTTGAAAAGAGGTCGAACCAGAGCACCGCATAATCTAGGACGTCTGATGGCCATACTTCGGTCCACCGGTTACGTCTCTATGTGTTGTTGCCGAATCAACAGAGGCCTTCCCATCTGCGTTCTTGTAAACGGAAGTGATGTTTTACATCTCGGAAGTTAAGAAACGGGGCAGCAATGGTCAGAGATTAGATAGCTCGAGTACTTCAGCAAAGTGCTTGTACATGGACCGGCCCAATTCATGTACAAAAATTGCCACCTGAGTTCTTCATTGAAGGATTCAGGGGCGATAGTAGATTGTTGTCAAGTCTATCCAGCCGATGAAAAAGACCACCGTGGTATAGGGCATCATGCCAGGTACTCACTTAAAGCACTTCGACATTCATTTCAATTGATGTGAATGCACTCAGGATTCTACGTCGATTTTGTAGTTAATAAATAGACTTAGTTTATTTCAGGATTACCCAGACGGTACTGGGGCATAACTTAGAAACCCGTTTCTTCGCTATATACCTATTTCATTTAGGGCCCGAACAGCATTGATGTATCGAGGTTGATATATAGAAGTACCTCTCTGCTTTTATGAGAGCAAACCTAATTTGGTGAGTCTTTGGAATTGAGTTTTACCGCATAAAGTAAACTACAATTAGAGCTCCCGAAACAGGAATTATTTCGGTACGAGGTATTTGAGTTGTTACTTTGATACTATTGTATCGAGGTGCATCTTTAAAATAATAAGGCCTAAAAGTCTTAGTTCTTAATCATCACCGATTTGCAGAAAATTTGGTTAAGAAATTTTGGTTTCCATAAAACTTATTTAATTTTTTGAAGGACAATTTTGAACCGACTCTTATAAATGTTGGTAGAGATATTTTGGATGTTATGAAACTAATCTATAAAATTTTCAGAGAGTGAGCATTTGGTCCCTATAGAAAGAACTTGTTATATAGAATTTAAAAACGATAGCTGTTTAATTGAAACATGTATGTGTAAGTTTCTGGATATTTATGGGTTTTGTTTCCGGAGGGTCACTTTTGGCTAGATCATATTAGAATCTAATGAGAACCGATAAGATATATAATTTTGTGCGATTATGGCCAATATTTCGATGTAATAGGAATTTGAGGACAGAATAAAAATGAAGGTGGGTAGAAAAAGGAGCCTCCGGTAGGTTATTGGTGGGTTCGATTCCTACCTGAGGCACTGGTTAATGAGCGCACAACAGGCCCGATAGAGGCATAGGTGTATTTCTTCGGATTTGATGTGTATACATCCACTTTTCAAACTAACTAACTAACTAACTAACTAACTAACTAACTAACTAACTAACCAACTAACCAACTAACCAACTAACCAACTAACCAACTAACTAACTAACTAATTAACTAACTAACTAACTAACTAACTAACTAACTAACTAACTAACTAACTAACTAACTAACTAACTAACAAACAAACAAACAAACTAGATGTTAAAATAATCCTATTGGCACTCCTTAAAATGCACAACATAAACATTTTATGTGAAAAAATACACCCTAATATATTACCACCATTATCACAGCTAACTCCTGTTCAACTTACAGATACACACACACACATACATATTACTTACTCCTACATCTAATATTTTGTCACATTTCTGTCTATTTTACGATTTTTCACTTTTCCTATTTAGAGTGTCTCCTCATTTTTTCCCCATTTTATTTTTATTGCGTTGGTGGGTATTTTTTTTCTGTCGTAGTGATTTTTTCGTTTTCGTATCTTGATTAGAGACCGAGACAGCTGTGAAAACAAACTGTTAGATAAAAAAAAACTAATTTATAATTTAACGCACAAATATTTTATGGTTTAGTTAACCTAAATTTAGTTTTAATGTTAAGTACTGAACACCGTTATCGTTCAAACAACATAAATACATACTCGAACTTTGTTGTATGTATTGTAGCAACTAACTATGAAATTTTCAAATTAGTTTTTAACCTGAATTTTAAAATAAACATAAATCGCACGTGTATTTTTTTTATGTTATAGAACTAATAGGTGAAACACAAAAGCCCCAACCGCAACAGGGTCTGTTCGCATTTAGTTGAAAGCCCAATAAAGTTTTCTACGAATTTTAGCATTTAGTTTTTGTTTTCCTAAACAAACAGGATATAAACACATATTCAGGAGTATGTATTACAAACACATGTTACCATCTATAAAGGAATCATAGTATAACAAACGATGTTTGCTAATTTTGAAAAGTATGTAAAAATAAAATTCAATGATTTCATTAAGTGTTAGATACTTTAAATTAGCTTTATTTTAGTACACTATACATATTATTTAAGAGGCATGTAACAAAGTTCCAGGAGTCTCGTTTGGCTTTTCGAACGATTTTCTTATATTCTCCAAGTTTATTACGATACTCACCCCAGTATACTGCTGCCTTTTCACGTTATGTTGGGTTATATAGTTAGCGAAGAGTCTTTACAAGGTTCCGGATTTCCCGAGTTATCCAAGGTTTCTCCTGGTCAGATCTCTGCTCTCGCAAAGGGCAGCTGTCCGATGCAACCATTGGACTTGTAAACCTTACTACGTTGGTGTCTATATCCTTTTTATTTCGACGTTGAAAAATGTCCTGACGGTTTTTTTTAGTAAGGTTCCGAATATTGATCAATTAGTTTAAGACTTATTCCAAAACTTTATAGGCTTTAGTGGTTATCTTTGTATTTTAATCCTTATGTACTGATAGTCAGAAAGGGGGTGCTAGTCCGAAACTCACCAATCCTGAATTGGTGAGTTTCTGAACATATAGTTATATCTAATACTTACTTCTTCTCTGATTCTATTGACGAAGGTAGTTTTATTACCTAAGTATAATGTAATCAAGTCTTTAGTATTAGGGAAATCCATTAGGGCTACATTGCATCACAACCTATTACAATTTTCTTATTTTTCTTTTTGTGCCTCTTCAATCAGTTTCATTAGATGCGAGGTTGGTGGTAGTGTCGGAGAATGGAAGACCAAGTAAACATATGGATGTCACTGTATCCGATGTTGATAATTCTGTTTAGAGGAGAAATGACATAAAATACATATTCTTGGGCCAGATCCTGTATCACCGTAGACAAATTTGAAATTTACGTGGTTTAATCCAGAAACCTTGTTGTCAAACTTCCAAGATTCCTGGATTAAAGCTATATGTATTTAACCTGTGTTTATTTTAGTCATCAGTGTATTTGGTATTTGTCTCGCTCCAATGGATGATTTGGATAACATTAATCATTGTCGTCTATTAAACTGTTTGGATTTGACTCCTCCGGGAAGCATGAAGGGGCTATTGATGTAGTGGGTACTATTGATGACACTGCGGTGTCCTTATTTGACACTTTCCCAATTTTGGAAAGCAATGCTGTTCTGTCTTCTGACGAGTGAGTGATTTCTTTTTCGATTTTAGGATTAGCTGTTTCAGAAGGTAGGTGTTTTAGAGTCCTTTTCGGAGCCGGTTTAGACAGTCTTTCCAAATGGCATCCTCTCAATTTTGAAAAGGACAGCTGCACTTTCTTTTGGAGCGTTATTAGTAACTTCCTCGTTTTTAGGATTCGACGTTATTAGTGGTGCTTTTGATGCTGTGATCTTAGGTTTTTGTGTCCTTTTCGTTTGTGGTAAGTATTTGCTTGCAATGACAGCACCTTGTTAAAATAATGCCTTCAAATGCTATTGTGTACGTAAGGGTTTTTGCTGGGATATTATTCACACATATACCTAGCAAAAACTTTCATTACCGGGTAAGGTGCTAAAATGCTAAAATTTAACTGCACAATAGCGTTTGAAGTCATTATTTTAACATGGTGATGTCATTGAAGACAAGTACTTACCACCATTGCTCACAAGTAATTAGAAGTCAATGTAAACCGTGTGGAAAAAACCTTACAGATTCTATATCATCACGCAGAAGATGACTAATGAATTAGAAAGTATTTATATAAGACGTATTAATAAGACGTTATTTATTTGCTTCTATGTAATTAGAACGATATGAATAAGTCATTGAAAAGTATGTTAATTAGTAAGCAATACATTACAACGTTTTTGCTGGGTATACATGTAATTTAAAAACTTTAAACTAATATTATTTAATGTATGTGTTTATTTGTTTGTGTATGTGTAAAAGTTTCCGGTTTTGTTGTTGTTATTATTATTATTATTATTATTGTTATTATTGCTGTTCATGAATTCATTAATTTCTTCGTATTCATCTTCTCTAGATTCTCTTTCGCAAGTATGGATGTTTGCATCTCCATGGTCCTTCTCACACACATACATATACACACACACACACACACAAATACACATATTTTCATATGTCTGAATGGAATGTATTGATTATATTGGACGTTGCCTGGATGTTGCCGGTTTGTCCATTCAATTCATATTGCTGCTACTGCGGTTGTTGTTAAAATTACTTCCGTTCATTTAAATTTGAATTCAGATATTATTTCCGGTTTATTGAATACCGACTACACAGAACACATAACATATCAAATGAATGTTATGATTTTTCCATTAGCATTGAATTGTTAATATTGAAAAATAAAAATGTGAAAAAATCTGAAAAAAAACACGTTAAGAATCCATTCAAACAATACACGTAATACTTACTTAAGTATAAGCATGTTAAGTATTTATTATTTGTTTAAAATTTAAATACACTCACATGTATGAAATTAGTGATTTAAGGAAATTTTAAGCTGTAAAGGGGAAAACAAATTATGAAGTTTATAAGCTTGTTAATTTTAATTTGTAAATTTACATACATATAAAAATTTTGGTCATAATCGGAATCGGATATGGCCCTATCGTTTTAGAATCTCATTAGAATACAACCAATATTTTGATGCGTTGCAAACCCATTCTAGAACTCAAATGATCATGTCTTTTGTAGTCATTTAAAATCCATTAAAAATGCCAACATTGAGAAGATATTACTTAGTTGAGTCAACAGCAAGGCAATCCCCTAACCCTAACAATCACCCAAGATTAACGTTGTCATGAGCAATGTCGTAGCAACCTTATCATCTAGGAACTCACTTAAGTGTATTCCTCATCCTTTTTAAGAACGTACACTTCTAGGATGGCCCTGTTGAAGACGAAATTTTAAATCAGAATTTACTTTCAAACGGCCAATCAATTGACTCCTACAGTTTGTAATGCCGGCTGGCTCTAGATTTCACCCTGATTAGAACAACTTTAAGGTAAGGGAGGATTCACCAATACTACATGAACCAGGGGAGTAAGAATTTTTCAATGTAAATAGTTCATTACAGTATTTTGTTGATTTCACGGTCACGTGTCACAAAAACTTGGAACGAATTAACATTCGCCGGATAGGATCACCATGCACGGTACTATCGCCGTGCAATGGAATTTCTCAGAGAATTGACGATGCGTGAAAATGTTGGGAATGAGTTCATTATAAAATAATAGGATACAAAATTAATATTGGATATTAGAAAGCTCAAGACTTGTACTGGCAATAGTCATATTAGAAAAGGGCCATGGTGGGTTATCTTTAGCCCTGGCTACACGCTGAGAAATGCTTCAGATATGATCTGAATAATGTCCAACAGGATGCAACGATTCTGAAATCGTCAGAAATTATAAGATCAGGTATTTTAAGAAGGTATATATGAACCTACAATAGCCATGTATAAAAATTTCATCTTAAGCTTTCCCTAGCTATACGTTGAGGAATGCCTTGAATTATAATCGAAATATTCCTGGAGAGAAGGCAACAAATTTGCAATCGTCAGAGAAAATATGTTCATGTTCAAAAATTGTATCCATCCTGTGAACATCCATGGGTTAGCGCTGTACCCACGTAAAACTCTTTGATGTCTGTCAATAGTATCAATGTTGAGTAATATGTAACACAGAATACAGACTTATACAGATCCACACCCAAACATAATACTACCAGATATTTATTAAGTATCAAAACAATACAAATGCAATATATTTTTTGAGTGATTTTTATATGAATGAATAACTAACTGAATAAATGAAAGAATCAATAAAGGAAAAAACGTACAAATGAATTATAATCGCAAATTTATTTATGGTTAAATCGGTCAATATGTACGTGAGTGTATTAAGAAGAAAACATACATACTTACATACAATAACAAAACACTTACAACTTATACAAACAGAATAACTAAAATTCATAACAATAAAATTGAAGTGAAGTGAATAAAAGGATTCGTTGTTTTTTTTTGTAATTTTCTTGGTATTTAATAAATTGCTATTGTTGTACAATGTACATGTTTTTAAAGGACAAGTTTTCTTTAATTTTTTTTTTTGGTTTTTTGTTATTTTTGTAATTCCCTGTTAGTTTTTTGTTGATGTTGAATACTTTTGACAATAAAATTCACTGAACCGAAAGAGGTAATGACAATTAAATTATATGAGTATTGGGAGTTTTTTTGATAACACAGCATGATTTTTAGTTGAGAATGAGGAAAAATGAATGAAACGAATCAATAGAAAGAAGGGTTTGGATGTTAAATCAAAAATTATTTTATACAAGATTAAAATAAATGTGAAATATTTAAAGAATTTAAAGGAAAAGAATTCGTTCAAAAAATGTTTAAAATATTAGTAATGTATTTTTGATTTAAATCAAATTATAATGTTATTTTTTCAGGAGAACTGTATAGCATAAACATTGTTGTAAGTGGAATCTTTGTTTTCGTTATCTCGAAATGTTTAAACATTAGAAGTTATAGTGTCATCAGGTTTAGATAACCTTAAGTTGCAAAACGCAACTTGGAAAAACTGGGTGCCTACTTCCATGTTTTTAGGATTTGAACGTTAACGTAAACAGCAGTAGATAATGAAGCTGTGGATACCGTCGTAGGTATTTCGGATAACTAAATATTTCGATAACTAACTAACTAACTAACTAACTAACTAACTAACTAATTAACTAATTAACTAATTAACTAAATAACTAACTAACTAACTAACTAACTAACTAACTAAATAATTAACTAACTAACTAACTAACTAACCAACTAACTAACTAACTAACTAACTAACTAACTAACTAACTAACAAACTAACTAACTAACTAACTAACTAACTAACTAACTAACTAACTAACTAACTAACTAACTAACT
>NC_060953.1:17985204-18007623 GCF_022045245.1 Lucilia cuprina | reverse complement strand
CTAGTCTATAGTCTAGTCTATAGTCTAGTCTATAGTCTAGTCTATAGTCTAGTCTATAGTTTAGTCTATAGTCTAGTCTATAGTCTAGTCTATAGTATAGTCTATAGTATAGTCTTTAGTCTACCAAATACTTTTGCCAATTCTTTTGCTTTACTTACAATACTTCATAATGAACATCCTATATTTCTGTCGACTCAACCTAAGATATCAAGTTATTTTTAGTTAAAACAGAAATAAAGCAGAAAATGTAAAATACCTTTTTAACAATATAAAAACATTAGATTGAATGAAAATGATCTAATATCTAATTATTATAATAAAATGACAATGACAACACTTGGAATATGAACGTGCAACTTTTGTTTATTCTCTTTGACAAATTACTTTTTCAACTTTAATGACAAACAGCACATTGCAAGTGTGTTTCACAAGGAATACACTCGACAAGAAGTGGATAGATGGATGAAGCTTACAAGAGTGGAAAAAAAATCATTTAAAAAGTACTTAAAGATTATCAGTCATCAATCAAAGGCAATAGATTAGAGGCATGTTAATGTTCTGTTGCAAATTTATTCAAAATCTGCTTTAGATTGTCATACATACAAGTTTAGATATTCCTATATATGTTATGTCTGATACTAGTGAAACTAAGATATACCCATTTCTTGATCTCAATTTGTGAATAAAATAATTTAGATATTTTTTTAATAAACATAGAACACAGATGTTAAAGAGACAAGCATTTCAACTTAAAACATATTTATTAGAGCAGCCTTTAAGAAAACTATAATTATTTTGTTAAGTATTTGGCAATTGATTGATTAAAATAATGATTGGATTAATGTTTACATTAAAATAAAATCATTTCAGTATAATCGCAAATTTCGAGGAGTAAGTTTCAGAATAAGTAGCGATTGCTAACTAATAGTCCGTTCATCAAGTAGATACAAAAATACGATACTATGTCCAAAATTACAGCTTTAGTTGTGTTCATAAATGATTCCCTTGTAAAACAAACCTCTAAGAAGAAGAGAAGACTGGCCCTTAACTGGAGGACAAATCAGGCTTGAGGTTCTTTGTTAAATCCGTAGACATGGTTCTTACTCACAGGGACACACTGTGGTAATTCTGATATGAACAGCGTAAACCCTGAACATTTTTGGACAAGGAAGGAAAATTCAATGGTATCAAATGTATATGATACCTTTTATCCATCATCATTCAACCCAGCACACGTCATTTATACGACACATAAACGGGTGGGTGGACCTCACATTCATTCCGTACCATATACAATTAATACCAACTCATTACTAACGCTTAGTCCCACAGTCACTCGACTGCGGGATATCTGTTCTTCTCGGCAACAGCACCGAACTTATCCCGAAATATTGACTATTATCATGCATCAGTCTTTTAACCACCACTTACTCTCCCCGCGAATTTAGGTTTAAACCACAGCCACTACGTGGATCCCGAAAGAACCTCAACCAACTGACCAGCCAGGCCATAGACCTGCGGTCAACTAGCCACCCGTAGTACCAGATTATGCGGTGCTCTGGCCTGACCTCTGGCAATCTATGCAACGACTAAAGCAAACAGTAGACTGTAACAAATTTTTCAATCCCGGTCAGATTGGAGGTATTGGCCACCTCTTTATACCTCGGGATTGCAATAACACCAAGGCGGAGGTCTCGCTAAGGTAACATGCCCCCGGGGGGATGAAGAGAGGTCAGTGAAACTCTGGATCACTTACTCTGCTATCGTCAGGCTATCATGTAAATTTTCTTATATTCACAAAGTTAACTATTTTTACGTCGTTGCTGGTTAAAGTCCTTCTAAGGTTCTGAATCATCCCTTTTACTCTCCTCGAACGATTTAACCAGCGCACTCATTTTTAATTTGACATCTAAATCTTCTTTATTTCGACATACAAAGTGCCTTTATTTAGGTCTCCAACATTGTCTAATTAGTTTCAGACTTATTCTAAAACTTAGAAACTCTCCAATCCTGAATTTCGTTTATAAACTCTTCAGATGGTTATATCTGAAGTATTAGATTTAACATTAGATAATAACATATGGTTATATCTAATACTTCTCTGATATGATGAAGTCTTTAGTAATAAGAAAATCAATGAGCGCTTGTCTCCTGCGATCGGTGCTTGTACTATACCAACCTATATGATGGGAATTGGCATCACAACCGTTCAAGCCTAATTAGAAAATAAAATATAAGTTGGAAATTTTCGTGAAACCTTGTTGGAATCATCCAACATCGGATTTATATTCATTTTTGCATTGTTAGCCGTCTGGCTTGGATAGTGGTTTATTTGGATATCATTAATCATGATCATCCAGCGTGTTGGTGATCACCACCTCGCTCTTTGGATTTGACTACGTCGCGTAAAAGAAGTAGCTATTGATGCAGTGAATACTATTGA
The DNA here is from genome assembly GCF_022045245.1 of Lucilia cuprina. Classification (NCBI taxonomy): domain Eukaryota; kingdom Metazoa; phylum Arthropoda; class Insecta; order Diptera; family Calliphoridae; genus Lucilia; species Lucilia cuprina. Next base: position 18,005,180 of record NC_060953.1, on the reverse strand, counting down.
TGGCACTGGGATCAATAGTATCCATCTATTCAGTTCAGATTCCTAGGTCTTTGTAATTTTGGAAACCATTTCTGTCTTCTGCGAGTGAGTGATGTCTTCCTTTCATTCAAGGTTTAACTCTTCAACGTTACCAGTACTGGCTGAAGATGCTACCATCATAGGTATTTTCGTACTTAGGGAATGATATTATTAGGTATTTATTATCCCTTACGAACACCGTTTGGAAAATTCTTCAAAATTAATCCCAAGAAATTGAGTTTATCGCTATATCTCCCCTTATTCTTACGTTTATGAATTTGCTCAGACTTCTTTTGCTTCATCGACTGTATAATTTAAAGATTTTTCATCCGGTGTAGAGTGCGAGCAATTAACGATTGGGTTTAATTGAATCAAATAAGTTTTAAACTTCTCAACTGAAATTCCTGTAAATAAAATTATAGTTTAAAACTTTTTATTAAGTGTTAATAATGCTTCACTAAACAGCCCGAAAATAGTCTAAAATTATTGCTATAATATCAATTCAAATTATTTACAGTTCCTGTTCCTAAATGGTTAAAAATAATTTGTTGTCATTTTTATGTTGTCTCCAACATGTGTATATTGGAATATATAAAATGTAATTAATATTTAATCGACCCCTTACCAAATACATATAAAGAAAACATGAAAAAACACATAAAGATCAAAAAATAAATGAGCCATAACTTTGAATAACTTTATCAATAATTTGTCTACAAATTTTGACATTAAGACATAAACAGAAAAAAAATCTAAATAAATTACAGAAAATTTGACACAAAAAATAAACTATGAAATGAAACCAAGTACGACACATAATTTAAAGGTTATATAAAGACATTAAATGGTTCATTGTAATGTAACTTTCATAGAAATAAAGAAAACATGTCATATTGTTTTAATAATTTGAAAAGATATGAAATTGAAATGAACTTTTTTTTCGCTCAATGGTATAAAATTTCCAATGAAATTGTCAAACATTTGAAAAAGTTTATTTAAAATGACCTCATATGAATATATAAATAAATGTTCACATATTCATACACTGGCTGGTTGACGTACATAATGAAATAGTCGTAACAAACATTACACAGATACTAACCCAATTTGTTAAAGATTTATTTATATTTCTATACAGTTGTTTTTTTATTTGTCTATTATTTTCAAAAGTTTTCTGTTATTTTTTTCATCATTCTAAAGTCATAACCTTCGTATAGTCATCATATCATCAGACTTCTATAGTTTCTTTAGATGTTATTCTTCTTTATTACACCCTCTACCCCCCTTTCACCAATGCTTTCATCATTTTATATTTATAGAAAATCCGTATCTGTTTATGCTTCATTATTTTATTTTAGTTGCTGCTATTGGTTGCTGGTGTGTTTGTCAGTCAAAGTTTTGAATCAACGACAAACGAACGCAACCATATAAATTTATTTCTTTTACAAACTGTAAATGACAGTTTGAAAAACATGAAATTAATGTCAATAACTTGCCATAAATAAATAGTATATTTTTTATGTACTACATACGAGTACACACTAGTATGTTGGTTATAGTTGATTTAAATGTCAAACAGATTTTTGCATTAGGGTCGTAATGATTATCGTCGCAACGCGTCGATCTAGTGATATACAGATTGTACCGTTATAAACGTCTTTTTACTCCCCTACAATCTGCAAAAGTGATAAGCACAGCTTTATTATACCCTTCACCTATATAAGTTTGTCATTTCGTTTGTAATTTCTATATTGTAATTTTCGGACCCTATAAAGTACATATATATTTTGGATCCTTATAGATAGCGGAGTCGATTAAGTCATGTCCGTCTGTCTGTCTGTTGAAATCAATTTTCTGAAGACTCCAGATATCTTCGAGATCCAAATCTTCAATAATTCTGTCAGACATGCTTTCGAGAAGTTTCCTATTGAAAATCAGAAAAATCGGTCCATAAATAACCGAGATATGGGTAAAAATCTGAGACTACCTCTGAAAATTTCCTCAACAAATTATAAGTAAAAGCATAAAAACAACAATAAGGAGATAAAGCAGTAATATGTTGGTAATAAAGCTCATATTTGTTTGAGGGGGTAATACAGTTTGACGGTGGAAGTACAGTGCAACGGTTAATATTTCTAACATTATTGGTGAAGGGTATATAAGATTCGTCACAGCCGAATATAGAAATCTTACATGTTTTTTATTAAACCACATAGGAGGTCTAGTTTTCAAAGAAAGTAGATGTTACTTTTGATTCCAAATACCTAGATTTTAAAATGAGCAAAATCATAGGTTAAATCAATATCATCTTTCCTTGTCCTGACAGTCCTCCATGTTACGACAGTTTCTTCAGAAGTTGTTGGCCAATCAAGCTCCAAATATAAGGTCTCATAAAAAAAGCCCTGAGAACGTGAGAGAATGTAAGTAGCAAAATTTTAAATACATTACAAAATTTTCAGACTAAGTCAGGAGGCTTTTCAATGTTGAATTAAAGAGGATATCGTCTCCAAATGAACGTTCAAAAAATGTTTAATTGAATTGAATGAATCGATCTGCCCGGGAAAATTCTTAACAAAGTGAGATATTCGGATCCTTAAAGTACTCTCTTACATGTAACGATGTCGAAATGCCATACTAGAATGATGAAAACTTTTCTGTGAACAAGTTAATCGACAAAAAAGTCTTCTGTGTGGACATCTCTTTGGAAAAAGTCTTCTGTGAAGACTCTCAAGAAAGTCAAAAATTTGTGAGAACATTGTACCACGTTTCCAGAGTAAGAATATAACAGTGACATCGTTTTCTCTCTCTATGCATGAAGTCCAAAAAGCCAGTAACTTCTGCAATTATATTCCGTAGTTACGCTCTCGGAAAATTTAACAAAACCCGTGATAGTTTTAAAAAGTATGTTGGTCGCATAATCATCGCTTTGTATGCTCACAAAGTCTGTTCCGCATCGAACTTTTGCATATAGAGAGGGGTATGCCAGCAAAATTGTCAGGCTCTTCCCTAGTAAAGTATTGTTTTTGCAAAAGAATCCGTAATGTCATTGAGAGCCCTTTGAGCTGCTTAGCTAACAATTGTTCCAGAGCGACAGCTCCTCGCTTTATACCTGCTGGTCGAATTGGTTGTTATATAAGATTAAGCGGAAGAAATGGCTAGAGTTCTGGTGTTAGTAAGTTGTAGTCTACAATTCGATTTCACTTTCTAACAAAACGTGGAAGGATGACAGGATCGTGCAATTCTCATTCCCGACATTGAGTACCCACATAGAGTTAAGACAAATTTCACAACCTGTCAGTCACGGACTTACTCAATTGAAGTTAAGTTTTCAATTTGTATGTGAGCTGCCTCGTAACACCCGTAGTCTGGAAAAAGAGTCATTCTAGTTATAAAATACACCGAAATCCCTCTTATCATCCGTCGTTGAGACCCAACGTTAATGAATTACGAGTTTTGGTTAAAACAAAACACATCAGTCCTACCATGAGCGTAACCTGCAACTATGAAAGGAACTCAAATTTCGACAATTAAGCATAAACCTGCAACTATGAATGCAGTTCAAATTTCGATAACTAAGCACAATTTATAAATTAGAAACAAGCGCTAGTCGGCAGCTTCTGGGGCTTAGATAAACAAAGATTTTTATAAATAAGACGATTGGTTGGTTAGTGGTTAATTACGCTGCTCCAGTGTAGTTAGCTTCGCTCAGTGATACTCAGTGAAGTAATGAACATAACCAAGCAGTTCGACGAGACAGTCTCGAAATGACCACTTAACCTACCACTTGTGGTGGCCCCTACCCACCTGACTACCCAGGTGACCAACCATTTTAACATGGGCCTGTCCTACGAGGAAGTCAATCGTCAAGCGTCACTATACCCCCTACAAAGAGACAGTCAAAAGACGGTCAAAAAGAGTCAAAGGATGGTAATCTCCAAACGGGTTCTTGGAAGTCAGTCACATTACTAGCTAAGTATTTAACTGGCGCTACTTTTCTTGCTTTAAAACTAGGACTTGGACATGTTCTAGGATAGTGACGATTTACTTTTATTATTGATGAATGGCCCAAAACATGCGAATTGGAGTCAGCCAGGTGGTAAGATATTAATGATGGTGGCATATTAGTAGAAAGTAATAATCATTTCTCCAAAACATGTGTAAAATAACTACTTTCGGAAGTACAACAAAAGAACAACATTTAAGAGTATAATTTCTAGGTTACTTGAGGACAGTAAAAAGACGACTGTCTCCGCTCTCGCTTGCCAAGTGGGCACTTAAGTGACGACTGTCTTCATTCTCGATTACAAAGGGTACAATTGTGATGAATGACCCAAAACATACGAATTACAATCACCCAGGTGGTTAACTATTAGTGGAAATTACTGTCTTTTTCGTATGCATTGACCAGCAGCTGCAGACACAGAAAAAATCCTGAGTAGATCTGAGTAGATCAACCCTACTTTACTTTGTCCAATGGATTTATGACATTTATGGACATTGATGCTGTACAACAGAAATATTTCTATTTTATTTGAATCGACACGTAGAAATTATTTGATAACCGTGATCAATGCACTGACCCAGTGTAAGGCGAAAGGCAATTGCCTTTTGAGGCATGTCAGAAAAAAATCTAAAACTTTTGATAAAAGATATGGAAACGCACAATTCTTCTTGTTTAGAAAATTTTTCTGATTTTAGTGTCAATGTTATCCTTGGATCTTTTTATTAAATGCATCTGACAATTTGGACTATTGTTCAGTGTTTTTCTGAAAAAGCCTTTCAAAAAATGTTAGTACATCTATTAAAAAATTTAAACTCCCTAATATAAATACATATTATTATTTATAGTTAAAGTGTTTTGTATTAGTTGTAGTAATATTTATGTTAGTATTAGTTAGATGCTATAATATCGTTATCATTATGTTCTCCATTTTTCTTGTAACCATAAATAAACAACATAAATACATTCAATATTAATGCTCACACATAATACATAAATGTATACAGAGTTCCCTTATAGAACCTAATACGATTACATTCCGAAATTTTATTCTGAAATGTTAACTAAAGTTCGAAACAATTATTTCTATAACCAATCTGATTATACCTGAAAGTATGCATCACAACTCTAGGCATTCAATTCCTAGATTTATTTAGGAATTACACAAAACGAGGATGTCCTGTATATTCACAAAACGTTGGAAATATTTTTCACACACATACATACATTCATACATATACTTCCATACTTATTCATATAGTATAATAATATTTACTGTCATTTACAAAGTACTCTTTTTCAACTTGAATTACATACTTTACATATCGTTTTCCAAAATAAGAGCATTAAAATAGTTTTTGATAGTTTTTTTTTCATCTGTATCATAAAAACATAATAACTACATGTTGTTTTTGCTGTATAATAATTTCACATACACATTTATTTTAGTTTTGGTATATGTAAACTACTTGAAAAGAATTTTATCAATTGTATAGTTTTTGAGTTTGTTTGTTTGAATGGTTTTAACATTATGTATTACATATGTACATAACTTATTGAATACATATCATATAGAATATATTTATTTATTTGTTTATGTATTAAATGCTAATAAAGGCAGAATAAATAGAAATTCTTATTATGTTAAGGGCCCCTTGTCATTAAAACCTCCTGGTTTTTTTGACATATTTTTTGTTATAAAATGCACTTAATTTATTCTGCGTTAAAAAAATAAAACTTGCGTAATATTTTGCTTAATGGAAAGTTACCCAGTAAAAACTTTTATTACCATGTAAGGAGTTAAAATGCTAAATTTTACTTACACAATAGCATTTCAAGTCATTATTTTAACACGGTGATGTCATTGGAGGCAAGTACTTACCACAGAAGATTACAAGTAATTAGAAAAAGTAGTCATTGTAAATCACTTGAATAATCGTATACAGCATCTGTTTCTTCACTGACAAGGTGACTAATGAATTAGAAAGTATTTATATAACACATTATTAGTAAGACCTTATTAGACTACTTCTGTGTAATTCAGATCATATGTAGTAGTCGTTGAAAAGTATGTTGATAGGTAAGTAATTACAATTGATAGCTATTACCCAGTTTTTGCTGGGTAATAGTTTAACATAATAAATCTTAATACATTGTTTCTGGGTCGACTTTACATTTCAGTTATTTTTAAAGCATTTGTTAGATATTTCCGTCCACTCTATGAGTCAATAAAGTCCTCGACTAAACTATGATGTGATCCAATAGCACATCATTCAAAATCGTAAAGATAACACTTGGAAGTCGCTATATTAAATAGAGATTCTATATTAGATTTATATAAATTTTTACTTACCCAGTTTGTGATAGTCTGTGCTCTCCCAAAACACCTCTCTTTCTCTCATTTTAACGAAGGAAAGCAGAATATTACCATTATCTTAACAAAGAATTAAATTTCAATTGACCACGGAGATGTTCCCTTAAAAAACATGGAATGAAAAAAACATGATGGTTTTGAGCTTTTTAGCTTTCGAGTCGAACAGTATAATCCGTAAGATCCCAAATAACGCTCACCTTGTTCGGACTGTAAATCATCAAAGTTGCTGTAGAGGATCATATTGCTGCAATCCTAGAAAACTCAGAAGGATACATTGTTAGCCTCCGATCATCATCATTATCAAGAAAACTCTTAATAACTTTTTTGTGCAGGTAATGGTTCGGACTCTAAATCCTCAAAGGAGAAAGTTGAAGAAAATGCTTTAGATGATCAAATTGCTATAATACCAGAAAACACCGAAAGCTATATAGAAATCATTTTCTAATCCCTGAGGAATTAGAGGATCATATTTTCCGAGAGACTGAATACTGAAAACAAACACCGTAGGAAAAAAGCTCCTCATTCTTGAATGTAGGTCATAAATTTCCCAAAGGTAATCAAGATTCTTCGAATAACAAATACGTTAATTAAACTCCAAAATAGAGTATATGAAAAGAAGCCTTACAAAAGAGGAGGAATAAAGGATACCTTTAGTGTCGAATTGAAGAGAATACAGAAACGTTCATAAAATGTTTAACTGAATAATTAGAAATCTGGGCCACTATCGGGCCTGTTGTGCGCTCCTTATCATGAAAAAAGGGAACTAAATGAATTATTTCTCAGTCTTCAGAAACTCAGTTTCCTGAACGTAATTCCTAAGAATCTTCCAAACAGTGTTAGTCAGGAATGTTATTTCCGGAATAATATCACTTCCAAGATACTTGGATCTAACTTCAACGAATGCCTGGCAGTAGCAAAGAAAGTGCTCCAGAGTTTAACATGCTCCTGTGTGTCCACTTAAAATACGTACTATCATACTAACTTGAGACATGCTCACTTTGAGGAGATTTTTTGTCTTGCTCTCATCAGCGTCACCACATAGGATCTTCGTAATTCTACACACTGTTTCGGTTACAACTTAGTAAACTTATTAAGTATAAAAAATCCATTCGACAAGCCAAACTTTTCTATGAAGATGTTAATAGAACTGGGTCCAACCAATGTAATTCCAAGATGATCATATTTTCGTAGGGCTGATCTTCACGTCCTCGAATGATCTGCCACACCCATGACATACATCTCTCAAAAGTATCCATTTGTCAAGAAAAGTTAAATTGAATAGTTTGAGGTCTGCCAAAGGAAACTCCAAGGGATTTGGAGCGTTAAAATACTTTTTAGTCTGACACGATTTTAGAAGTATAAAAAAATAACTTCACAACCGCTGAATGCTTTTCTGTGAACATATTAAAAGGACTGGGTCCAACCAACGTAACCCCAATGGAGACTAGCATTATTTAATAAGGTAAGCAAAATCTGCACCCTGTTTCCAGTGAGTGACAAAGGAAAAAGATATCATTAACTGAAGACACTATCAATAATCCACATGAATGCAGAACAATGTTTATGTGAAGCATTAGTGAAATGCGACTTTAGGTTTTAAAAAAGCATCATTAAGCTAATCTAACCGAATTTTTTATAATCTGAAGGCGTTCTTTGGTTAAAAAGTGTTACAGGTAGTGGAACAGAGAGCTCAGCGTTCATGTTGCTGGAGCATAAGTTGTGCCATGAACACTTCTTTAACGAATGCTCTCAAAAACATAGTTGGTTATTCCTTCAATTGAAATGAATGTACTGGACACATCGGATGCCTGGATTTTAGATTAAAAATGAGCCGGGTACATATAAAAGCCATTAGTACCTAATCGTAAACTGCATTACGACAGTAACTCTAAACAAGCAGAAAACTTTTTTAAAAAAATCTAAACCCAAGGATTTGACAATACTCTTTGAGTTAAGAAATTCATATTTGGGAAGTTAGGAAAATATTATTAACTAGTTTTCAACTAATTTTTTTATTCTAAACGTAATACACATACATTTTCCATTTACAAAGCTTCGACTTAAATGCAACCTGCCAACTGCAAAGAAGGGTTTAAAAAAACATTTCAACAATCACAACATTTTGAAAACCAATCAAACTTTCATATTGCAATTATTCTTAAACATTATATTGTAGACAATCGTGCAGAACGTCATAAATGTTTTGAAGGCAATTTCCAAACGTTCCAAAACGAATTCATTTATTCTCTTCTTTTATTTCGTACTTTTGATAAAGGTGTTTAAGGGAAAACTTTATAAATTCCCGATATAAAAAGGAAAAAAGTACAAGGAAAAAACTAGTTTATCACGTCAACTGTTTGTAGTCACAACTTATTTTAACCAAAAACAATTTGTTAACTTTAATTTTGTTTTTGCAACTAACTACAATACAAATTTATTACTTACCTAGAAGTAAATTTGAGGAACACAAACAGTTCCTGGTTTAGTGCATACATATACAAAATATATACTTACTATATTCCATCATATATTTGTGTGATTCTCAGCACAGTGGTACTTTTTGTATTTTGACAAAAACTTTTTATTTAACTTGTTCAATTTATCTGACACTGTACTGCAATGCTTCTATTAGTTGAATGTCCAGTAAGGAGTTTATTATAATTGATCGATAATTTCATCAATGGTTTGCGCGATCCATCATATTTTCAAATAGTAGAAGTCCTTTGCCAAAGTATAAAAAGACCATAGGTAAGTCATGGTGCCTATCATTTGTTCCTGATTTTCGGTGAGGAGAAGTCGTAATAAAACAATGAAATTTGAGAATCCTGAAGAATCTGTCTACGATCATTCTAAAGCGAATTAACTAAGATTGAGCTCTTTCGATAACAGTAAGGGCATGATTCCGATCTATTGTTCTTGCCATTAAAGATTAACTAAAGTAACTAATGGAGTATTAAACAGTCTTTTGGAGAAGTAAAACAGATCATGAAAAGTAGTCGTAATAAAACAATAATTTTAAGAATCCTGACTGTTCTGTCTACGATCGTTGTAAGCAAATTAACTGAGTTTGAGTTCTTTCGATAACAGTAAGGACATGATCCCGTTCTATTGTTCTTGAGATTTAAGATGAACTAATGTAACTTATGAAGTATAAACAGTATTTTGAGAAAGTATAAACAGACAATAGGTAAGTCATTATGTCGATCAATTGTTCTTGATCTTCGATGAAAAGTAGTCATAATAAAACAATAATTTAAAAAATCCTCAGGGATCAGTCCACGATAATTTAAAGCGAATAAACTAAGATAATCGCGATCAAATGTTTTTGCTATTTAAGATTAACTAATCTAACATATGGAGAACTGCGATCATATCCTTTATACATATAGACAATTTCATGTCGAGTGAATAAGCAGTAATGTTTTTCGATTTGGATTAAATTAGCACCTAGGTTAGTACCCTGGAAGAAATAGCTTTAGATAAGTTTGTATACAACTTTTCTTACAACCTTTCTAACTCCGGCAGTTATTGACCGATAGAGCTGGAACATCTCTGAATGAACTATTTAAACATAATAAACTCAAACCCATTTATTAGACCAGAACCATTCTTTGGTATCCCCGAAGGATACATTTGAGATTAATGCAATTCATATGTTGAATCTGAATTTCTCCGCTATTGAGAGTCAATATCAGGACTCAGATGCTAATGAAAGGTAAATCCCAAAAGTCACTGTCACTTAACAAGAGTGACCAAAGATTACTTACGGGAACTTATATCGGACACTGTGAACTTACTTGGTAACAATGTGAAATGGCTATTCAGCGGTATTCATGATGAAACCTCTGAACATATACTTTGTGTTTGACTGTCAGACGTTATGGTCTCTCAGAGTGAATATTCTGGGAGGTGCTTTTCATTCGACCAATGAAATATTTAGGTTAGGTTAGGTTAGGTTGATAGGAGGATGTATACTTCATCAAATCCGAAGAAATACACCTAGAAATACAATCGGGCCTGTTGTGCACTCCTTATCATGAGAAAAGAATTTAACTAAATGAATTATTTTTCAGTGTTCAGAAACTCAGTTTCCTGAACGTAATTCCTAATAATCCTCCAATCAGTGTTAGTCAAGAACGTTATTTCCGGAACTTCAACGAATGCCTAGCAGTGGCAAAGAAGGTGCTCCAGAGTTTTGACTGTCCTCACCACATGCTCTACATACGTCTGAATCTGCACGTTCAATTTTGCATAAATGTGTTTGTAATCCTCGTGTCCACTCAGAATACGTACTATCATACTAACTTCAGACTCATTTTAAGGAGATTTTTCGTCTTGCTCTCATCAGGGTCACCCCATAGGATTTTTGTGGTTCTACCCACTGTTTCATTATTCCAAGAGGTCTTATGGGATTCTCTCACCAATATTTTTAGTTTAGCTATGGTTTTGCGTTTGTAAGGTTAACTGCCTCGAGCTCCCTTCCCTTTAAAGCTATTACATTCGCTCTTTCGTTACCGACTGCTCCCGAGTGGGCTGGTAGCCATATGATGTGTACCTTACCTCTAGGAGAGTATTCAGTTAAAGCTTTCTTACAATCCAATAAGGTCATAGATTTAGTTCTATCTCCTGATATCGCCCTAATTGCCTTCTGGCTGCCGTTAAATATATTAATATTTAATCTTTCACCGATTAGAATGGTGAACCAAAAGGGCTGCACAAAAGATTTTAATTAGAGACGTAGTGTTGTAGTACCTTCTTAATCTATCAATCAAATGTGTTGGAAGACAGCGGATTTAAAAGTGGGGTCTCTTGATACAAAATTGCGTATAAGTTTGTTCTGATGTTAATCAACTGAATTTGCTCTTTTATAAAGTGTAGTCGACAATAAAGCAATAATTTTTGAGAGTCCTAAGGAATTGCCTATGACCATTTTGAAATGAATTAAGTTTTAATACTTGACAAGATGTGATCCCGATAAATTTTTCTAGATGTAGTCGACAATAAAGCAATAATTTTTGAGAGTCCTAAAGGATCTGCTTACGGCCATTTTGAAATTAATTTAGTTTTAATACTTGGTCTTGATCAAATATTCTAGTAGAACTAAATTTTTTGAGTTCTAAAGAACCCGTCTATGATAATTATGGATCGAATTGAGTGACACTTCTAAATATGTAACTTAACAAAATAGCTGATCGAATAAACTATCCCACTGTGCCCCGCTACTCTTGTTCATATTGGTGTAAGATTAAACTTGTACACCAGCAGCACTTTGGAGCAGGCGAGGATGATGGTATGAAAAGAACAGCCAGAAAAAAATAAATAAGAAAAGAAACACATCATCACAAAATATTGAAGAGGGGCACACAAATTGCAAAAGTTTCTTACTTGATTTTTTTGTTCCTTTTTAAATTTTTTTTCGTTTTTTTTCTTTTTTTCTTCAATTGTTTTGCTGCTTGGGGTTTTTGGCATCATAAATAATGCATTATTGACGACAGCTTGTTACACTATTGTTTCCTCTTTGGTGGGTAGTTAGAGGAAGGGTGGTGTGAGGTGTTAGAGCTAGCAAACAAAAGGTGGAGATGTTGAATTGTAAGAATGTGCTGCTGCTGTAAATTCATTCGTAACAAACAACATTCATATACATATTTGCAAATAAAATCAGGAAGGTGGTGGATGGTTGGTTGGTTGTTTGGTTCGATGGTTGGGTTGTTGATGATGTTGAAGCTAAAAATGATATAAATTTAAATGTACGATTGTATGTTTGTGCATAAATTTTTGCTGCTGCTGTTGCTCTCTTAAAGCCAAATGATATTAAAATGAAACTTATTGTTAAGAAAAGTACAAATTATACTACCAAAAAAAATAAATTTCTTCTTTTTATTTTTTTTTTCTTTTTTTGTGCAATGGATCAAAATTTATGAACAAAGTTAAAGAAAATAATTCAAATAAATAAAACAAAAATATATTTAAACAACAACAACAACAGCAGCATCAACAAGGAACTGTGTTGAACATTTTGCAAATATGTTCTCCTTTTTATAATAAATGATTTAATGGAAATTTCCCGTACAACTGAAAACTTGTATTCTTCTTAAATATTTAAATTTATTCATTTTTTTGTTTGTTTCCTTTAAGAACATGTTTAAAACAATTTAATTTTGACGGGATAGGCTTTTTTAAGTGGAAAGGATATGGCAAACCACATGTTTGTTAAATGACAAAAATTTTATTATTGTTGATAGAATAAGCCATAAATACACTAGGGAATTATTGTTTTGTGATAATTAATAATTTCATTTTTAAATCAAGGTAAGCGCTAATGTTAATGTCACTATATTTCACTCCAATCCAAATTCAGTTCAGCTTTCCAACTTCGTTATCTCATATGTTTTTTGCGTTACAGATAAAGCAAAGAATGAAGAAAATTAGATGGAGTTACATATGTACATCTTAGAAGTTAGTTTCCGAGTTAAAATACAACATTGATTCTTGTCGACTTTATTCGCACAATCTCTTTCAAGGACTCATTAATGTTTTGCCCAAATTTTCAAAAATCTTAGGTAACCAATTAATTATGATAAAAGTGCACTCCATTATCACAAAATTTAGACATATTCAGCTGAGAAATAAATTATATTATTTAACTATAAATTAGTTTTAAATACTTTGAAAAAAAGCAGAAGAAAATGCTATCATCAGGAACATCTGTTCCAAAAGCAATTCGAAGATTATAGAGTACTTTACAAATCCCATAATGCTATAAACTATAGTGTTCTTGGACCGCGAATAACAGCACAGTTTCGTTATCATGTCACCAAGAATTTCTGCGAATTTCTTCCTTTAAATGTCTATTATCTTCATGTTTATACTGATGGATCAAGGACAAACATTGGAGTTAATGGCAACATCTTTTTTAAAGAATTTCTATGTCAGACTTAATTGGTAATTGTACTATCCTAAAAGTTGAAATATCAGCGATAAAAAGGGCAAACAATCTTAATTACTATCGGTTTTAAGAATCTATACTTACAGTTAAACTGCTATTAAACCCCTGATCGTTGTGTACTAAACATCAAAACTAGTCTAAGAATGCTGGATGCGTCCGACCGTAAATGGAATACAACTGTCATGTGTATATGGAGCGGAGCTTCAAAGTCTTTTGGAGCTACTCGACCGCGGACATGCGAGAGCAAATGTACTTATCGGTCACAATAGGTTATTGAACTAGATACCCTGAAGCACTGTAGCAACGTGGTGTGTATTTCATTATTCTATCGATACTACAAAATACACAGAAACAAATTTTATTACCGGGTAAGAAGTTAAAAAGCTAAAATTTAATTACTAAATAGCATTTGATGCTATTATTTTAACATGGCGATGTCATTGGAGACAAGTACTTACCACAATTGCTTACATGTAATTAGGAAAGTCATTAATGTATACCGTGGGGAAAAAACGTCTACAACTTATATATCATCACGCAGAAGCTGAATAATGAATTAGAATGTATTTATATAACATATTATTAATAAGACGTTATTAAAGTACTTCTATGTAATCTGAACGATATGTAGTAGCCATTGAAAAGTATGTAAAGTAAGTAATGTATTCTTTTGAAATTAGGAAACTTATACGCAATACCCATATATTCTTGCGTAACACAAGTCTTTCTTCAAAAACATATCAATTTGTGGAGGACCATAAAACAGGGAAAATTCATTCTTCAGCCTCACTGTTCGTATGTGAAATAAACTTTCTGCAGAAGTATATGCTGCCACTTTCAATGTAAGAGAATTTAAATCAAAAGTTCACAAACACTACTCCCTTTGACCTCCTTCACACAAGTAACTTTCCTTGTTCCAACACAAAACTTTGCATAAGTAGCGGCTATTCCCTGAGTGCTGGTCCAAGAAAAAATCAAGCTGGCGAGATGAATAAATTTTATTTGGGTAATGGAACTCGAGGAGCAATTTTGCTGATACTTTGGCGAAAATCGGAACTATGATCTCAGCAGATTACAATTAAGCGCTCTATTATCTGTTATCACAGGTGATTGCAAAGTCGGGTCTTTTCTATTATGATATCTGTAGAAATTGTCAAAATGAGAGTAATTGTTCGGCCACAGAGACAACACGTTTCCACGACATAAGTATAGTTGTACACTTGGTATTATGGGAGCCTATAAAACCTTCGCTAACTTAAGCCGCTCAATGATATTACAATAGCATTCTTCCAGAAAGAACAAAACCAGTCCAAAATATTTAATACTATATGGGAAATAACAAAACGAGATATTGTATGTCCAAGGTCACATTTCCAACTTGCTCCACATAAGCAAGTCATCGGTCGAACTATAGATATACATTTACTCTCAAAATTGTCGCATATGGATTCATATCAATACACAATAGACCCTACCCAGCAAAATCTTTACTTACCCGGTAAGTAGGCAAGTAATATTGGAGAAAGGTGTAAGTAGTTACATTTTGGGTGAATAACTACTTATTTTTGTTCGACGATGACCAAAAAATAACTGATTACAAATCTGCTTATCCGACTTTTTCGTATTTAAACCTGATTTTACTGTTTTAGATTTGCTAGTCTATTCTCTTACTCAATGCCCCATTAGAATGTTATTTTATCATTATATCTGGAATGGTGTCTACACACATGTAAATATAAAAATTTCTTGAAAAAAATCCAAAATCGACTAGGTTTAGAAACACTAACTAATTACTTATTAGGCATACGCAATAGGCAATTGCCTAAAAATTCTTAAAAAAAAATAATTTATGTTATTGATAACGACAACTTATTACCAAGTAATGTATGAAATAACTACATTTCCTACGATGAGAATCACCAAAATTTGAAAGTATTTTACTGGGTATGGACTCTATTTCATTCGGAAATACAACATTTATATGATCATTGAATCTTATTTTTTTTTTCAAAAATGAAGCCTCATCTCGCGTCATGGTTTATATTTAATTCAAAACAATAAAGACAATCAGTAAAACAGAACTATGTATATCCTTGTTTGAAATTTCAGATATTACTGGAAATTTTACAAAATTGTCCAAAGCCAATAACGTGCAACAGAACACAAATTAATTCTCTTCGTTTCAACTTTGTTTGCTTTAACATTTCTAAAAAAACAACAACAACAAAAAGGTTAGAATATTTTTCCTGCTTAATGTTCCTGTAATTCATGTAAAGTAATTTATTTGGATGGCAACAAAGTGTATGAAAACAGAAAACAGAGGAGACTTTCCAAAAAAAAAAAAGATATAAAGAAAAATTAACTTTTGATTGATTAATTTTTTTGTAGGTTGACTGTATGTAGGAATATGTGTATATATTCCTCTCTGTACGTGTGCTTTGAAGGCTCATGTTACCCGCTTAACTGCTGGAGATTCCACAAACCAACAGACTGCTGCTGCTACGCCAGCTACGGTAAACAAAAGAATTTTTAATGAAAAATAATGATTTCTTTATATTTTTGTTATTTTATAAATTGTTTAAACACGATATGAAGACAATATTGATGATTATGATGTTGTCTAATGTTGATAATTATGTTGTTGTTGATTTATTTATTACATTTAGAGGAAAATTGATATTTTAATTTTTATTAAAGAATTTTTTTCCATTATTGTTGTGCCTGTTCAAAGATATTTTTTTTAATTTCGTTTTTAAGGAAGCAAAATATGTAAAAAATAGATACCTAACAGTTTTTTTTGTTAAACAAATTGTTTAAACAATAAGCCATAGACTTCTAATCAAACAAGTGAACAAATTTAATAATTCAATACTTTTTCTATATGAAATTTCTTTTTATTTTTTCCAGCATATCGAAAAAAAAACAAGAAGCAGGAAAAAGAAATATGAATCCACTTTGAACCTGTAGACATAAACAACACACAAAAAAAAAAACAAACTATAGCAGAAAAAAATAGCAGTAACAGCAGTAGCAGGAACATACAACATACACAAAAAAAAAATACAAAGACTCAGCAGTAACAACATTGTTTTGTTAGAATTCATACAACTTCATGTGCAACAACAACAAGAACAACATCAACAGCAACAACAGCAGCAGCAGTTAAGTATAAACATACATACAACATCACAGCAACACTAAACCCCTGGTCACCCATGTAATACTGAACACAGGAACAAGAACAACAACAAAATATTTGAAATCTTTTTGTTCGTTTTTATTTGTTGGCATGATTTTTCCTGTATTTTAGTCTACTACTCTTTGATACGATTGCTGCACATTGGGTCACAATTGATGATATAGGTAATACATAATCTCAACACAAATTGTAAATTGAAAAATATCGAATCTTTGAAGGGTCTCTGCTAGCCACTTTTTTATTTACCAGTCAGGAACTTAATCGCGATACCCATGTCTGGAAGTTACCTTATCTATATATTTGGCATATGGACAATCCATTCGATTCTCTCTCAAGGTTTTTATCTTGACAAATTACCTTTTTCGGAGTCATTCTTAGTTCCTATTGGAGTATATTGTAAAATATTTAACTGAACGCCCAAAATCAAGTCCGAATAGAGCCAATTTTAGATACCCTGTACAGAAGCGTATCCCAAAGAGTACGTACAGTAGCAATCGAAACAAATAGTAGTCGGAAAATAAGGCTTGTAAGGTAAAACTGTAATTCAGTTTTTGCAATATATGTGTCTTCCGATAGGAGGATATTGGTTAGTGTTCTAGCCTGGTAGACCGGAGATCTTGGGTTCGATTCCACCTGAGTCCTGATTAAAGAGCGCACAACATCCTCCTTTTAAACTGTTTGGCGCAATATTTTGAGCCAGACTTCGGCACAAGAAACTTTTGATGATCTAGCCAGATAGC
The DNA here is from genome assembly GCF_022045245.1 of Lucilia cuprina. Taxonomy (NCBI): domain Eukaryota; kingdom Metazoa; phylum Arthropoda; class Insecta; order Diptera; family Calliphoridae; genus Lucilia; species Lucilia cuprina. The sequence goes on along the minus strand of NC_060953.1, from coordinate 17,987,903 downwards.
TCGTAATAAATAGGATCCTGTTGTTTCAATATTACATTACTTTGTAGCGCCAGGGATATTTGTCTTTGGTGTTGATACGACCGGTTGGCTAGGTTTCATTTACGTAGTAGATCCATGGATAAACAGCTTTAATTTGTTGAGTTTTACAACAAACCTTCAATTATTGGTCTTCAAACTTGCATGTCTTCCGAGTTAAAATCACGACTTTTGAACGGAACAAACATCTCTCACATATTGAAACCGATAAAACACATTCGCCATAAGCTTCAGTGTGCTTCCGTGGTAATTTTTTTTTTTTGACATGTCCAAATAAAGTTTTCGAGTTCTTCTTGCTGCATATCATATCACAATCTTATCGAAAAAGATTAGAGCAAATTGGGATCGTGTCAAGACTCCGTGAGTTTAAAATAGCTAGTAAAACGTACTTAGAAAACATTCGGTTCGGTTCTTTTCAAACATTAGAAAGATCAGGTAGGTCAAGTTAATATATCCTCCCCAATATTCCCCCGGCATGTTTCCTTAATAAGTGTCACATCATGGTCTAATGCAATCCTCAGGACTAACCAGGTGTTGGCTTATTTGCAGCCTGGCCTAGTCCTTGCATAAATTGAAAAGAGGTTTAACCAGATCACCACATAATCTGGTACTACGGGTGACCAGTTGCCTGCAGGACTACGTCCTGCCTGGTTATTTGGTTAATGTTCCTTCGCGAAATGAGGTAGCTTGGTTAAAAGACAGATACATGGTAAATATGACATTATGTCAGAGTTGATTGAGCTTGTTCATGACACCTGTCATTCCCCAACGTGACTACTATGGCACGGTATTCACGTAAAGCACATCGACTTCATCCTACCCAATATCTGGTTTTGTTCAATCCCAATAAAAGACAAATATATGACAGCTTTTACAAAAGTCCTTATATACCAGAGACTTCAACCTATGTGACTCCTATTATCACCGGTTCATCAGCAATAATATTGATATAATTGACCCAATTATAGAGCCTGGAATAACGCTAAATTTGCCCAATTCCAAGTTTTAATTAAAAATAATCAGTATTTTCCCAATTCATCTTCACATAATATTAAGTAGATATGGTTGTCTTTTTTAACAGGCCATTGTGCGTATTGTAAGTGGGATATGCTGTTGTAAGCAATTCTTGTTACTACACTACACTTTTAATTTGTGTTGTTGCTGTTCTTGTTCATGTTGGTCTTTTTCTTCCTCTCCACTTGGAAGACATACTCATACATTTACTATTCACCATTAAAGTAATGGAAAAATTGTATAGAATTTGTTTTTTTTTTTTTTTTGGTACGATTCTATTTTTAAGTTTTTTGTCGATTTATTTTGTTTTTTTTTAGATTTAGAATCTTTTAGCCTTATGCTTATTGTTATTGTATTGATTCAATTCAAAACCTATTCAGTGTTATTTTACTACAATTCATTTATATTCACACATACAAACATATTTATACATGTGTCTACAATATCCTTAAAATACCAAAAAGCAACCAACGCCTTTTTGTAATACTATATTCGAATCGTTCAGACATACGAACATACAAACTTACATATACAAACAAACATATGTATTCAACCGTCAGTCAGTCAGAGTATATTCATTGTAGAATTTGGATTTTGCTTTTTTACTATTTTTTTTAGTCTTTTTTTTCTAACAACAACCATAAGTTTATATTGTATTACCATTATTGCTTTGTTGTAAATTTGTTTCTTTACTAAATACATACACACATACATACATTTGTACATTCATATCTATGTTTTAGTATATCCTGTGATATTTTTGGATTTCCTTTAAAGAAATCTTAGAGCAAAAAGAAAAAAAACTAATATTACAACTAAGCAGGAAAAACATAATCTATCAGTATTGAGTAAAAATATTCAATTCATACTTACTTCCATACATATATACATGCATATAAACTATTATTTATACACCCTATATGGATATTAGAGTGTAACAAAAACTTTATTCCAATACACAATACAAAACAAAAGTTGCTCCTAATTTCTTTGTTGAAAGTAAAACCTTAAAATTTTAAAGTCTTTATAATGTGAGTATCTTTAACTTAGTTGTTACTCCATTAGTATGGAACCACCCTAATATACATGCGATTACATACTTACATATTGATATGCACTAAATTCTCTATTTATAAAAACTTAATTCATTTTTGTACAAAAATTATTTGAAATAATCGAAAATGCTTACACACATACGGATGTAGTTTTTCATATACAAACATACATTTAAACAATATAAAACTTAGTACACGTAGAGAAAAGCAATGTTAATTAGTTGTGGCATGTATATACACCATGCTTTTAAATTAGCTAACTAACTAACTAACTAACTAAATAAATAACTAACTAACTAACTAACTAACTAACTAACTAACTAACTAACTAACTAACTAACTAACTAACTAACTAACTAACTAACTAACTAACTAACTAACTAAATAACTAACTAACCAACTAACTAACCATCTGTCTATCTATCTATCTATCTATCTATCTATCTATCTATCTATCTATCTATCTATCTATCTATCTATATATTATTCTATCTATCTATCTACCTATCTATCTATCTATCTATCTATCTATCTATCTATCTATCTATCTATCTATCTATCTATCTATCTATCTATCTATCTATCTATCTATCT
>NC_060953.1:17983365-17985104 GCF_022045245.1 Lucilia cuprina | reverse complement strand
ACTAGACTATAGACTAGACTATAGACTAGACTATAGACTAGACTATAGACTAGACTATAGACTAGACTATAGACTAGACTATAGACTAGACTATAGATCAGACTATAGGCTAGAACAGAACTAGAACAGAACTAGAACAGAACTAGAAAAGAACTAGATCAGAACTAGAACAGAACTAAAAGAGAACTAGGACATAACTAGAACAGAACTAGAACTAGAACAGAACTAGAACAGAACTAGAACAGAACTAGAACAGAACTAGAACAGAACTAGAACTAGAACAGAACTAGAACAGAACTACAACAGAACTTGAACAGAATTAGAACAGAACTAGTTCAAATACCAACTTAGTTCATTGGAATTTTGGACAGAGCTTGGATGATATGAGGATTGTTAGTTCCTCTCCATGGGGAACGAAAATATGTTACCTGAATAAATTGACTTTGTGCTCCATTAAAGTTGATAAGTCTTTAAAAAATTTCGTCTTTATAGAACACATACATATATTGTCTTATCCAATGACTTTGAAATCATTTTGAGGAAAATACATATTCCAATCTTATTATAAACGATAAACTAAATTTACATGATGTTAAATTCCATTATTTTACCATAAAGATTAAGCAAAAAAACTCTTTAAATATTTACAAATATGTTTAAGTTATTGAAATTTAAAATTCATTCACTTAAGATTTAAAATATGTATAAACAGGAAGAAACATCTATATCGCAGCGGATTGCTTAGGGGCTGGTTTATACATACGCTTTTAAAAATTTAAGTTTAACCGGCAGTTACATACTTACATAGATATTTATACCTTTTTTCCATTTGTACACATATGTTGGAGAGTATGAGTTAACATATTTATAAATGTATGTATATACAGATGTTATATACATCTGTATATGTTCATTTGTAAATGTATCTTCTTTCCATGAATAAACATGGGATAGTAGTTCGTTTCGTATTTGTAAATAATAAATATTTTAGAGCTAAACAATGCAAAAAAGTAGAAGTAGAATAACCGAAACAAAAAGTTTAGATACAACTTTATTTGCAAAATTCCCCGTGGTACAATATTTGTACAAAATTCTGTCTCTTTAAGGTAGTTGTTGTTGTTGTTATTTTTCCGCCTACAATACAGTTTACACATTTACTTAAAGGATGGAGGATTATGGATGTAGCGCTTAAAGCACATGTGAATCCTTTAATAAATGTATTAAAACTATTAAATGTTTTTGTTTTAGTTTTTAAACAAATTTATTAATTTATATTAAAGAAAAATAGTCATAAGTCGGGGGGTTTTCTTTTGTAACCCTAATTTTTGTTGGCAGGACCTTTTGATGAAATAAAACTATTTGTTGTGGTTGTTTATTTTTTGTTATTGTCTTTGTTTAGTATTTTTTTATTTAAGATTTAACCTTCTATTACTTAGTAAAATATTAAATTTATTGTGGTCATTTTAATTTTAGTTATAGACGAAATAACATTTTATAAACAATCATCTGCAATTTAATCAAAAACTACAAATTCAGCAGAAACAAATGTACTAGTAGTAACTATACACTTAAAAAAATATTGGCATTATGATTTTTTGAGAGCCTTGATAGATAGTGATAAAACCATTCTTTAGATAGATAGATAGATAGATAGATAGATAGATAGATAGATAGATAGATAGATAGATAGATAGATATATATATAGATAGATAGATAGATAGATAGATAGATAGATAGA
>NC_060953.1:17980510-17983265 GCF_022045245.1 Lucilia cuprina | reverse complement strand
TATAGACTAGACTATAGACTAGACTATAGACTAGACTATAGACTAGACTATAGACTAGACTATAGATTAGACTATAGACTAGACTATAGACTAGACTAGAGACTAGACCCCATTCAGTAATTTTTATCAAGTCGTGATTAAGCGATTCATTCATATAGCGCCTCCTTTTTCAATCTCTAGAGGGCTTGGAATATGATTGAATGAATAAGAATGGCAGATACTGCTATCATCCGCAAAACAGTAGATAGAGTTGGAAGTTTGACATAGAAGGTCATTTATTATTAATCTTGAACTCGTTGGATGAGATCCCATCTATAAAATCTCGTACAGTACGATCTCTGAGAAAGCTGGAAATAAATCGAGAGAAGTTATTACCGACACCAAATGCAATTAGTTTTGATACAATTGCACCATGCCACACTCTATTAAACGCCTTTGAAATATCTAGAACCACCACTTTACATTCGCCAAATTGGTGAATGGAATGACACCATTTCTTCGAAAGTAAGACCAAGTGCCGGTATGCCATGAAATAAATGAGGAATCTCTACTTACGATAATCTACTCAAGATATCTGACAATATAACAGAATTTTCATACTCCATGTGTAGAGTATGGTTAATTTTACATACATATATAACTGTGAGCCTCCTAAATAGTATGTTTAAATTGTTGAACAAAAACAAAATTTACAACTTTTAATTAACACTAATAGTAATTTAATTTTTCACAATGTAGGCATCTTTTTCCAATAAATAGATGTGTAAGCGCTAACTAAATGAATGACAGGGAGGGACGTACGGACAAGTGAACATGTTCACAGTTGTTGTTGTTCATTATTAAAGGCAATATGTAAAGTTAATTGATTCATATATACATACTTACATCCGAACATATGATTGGTTAGCTACTAGTATGTAAAACAGCATTTTTTTTAATTGGATTAAATAAAAAAATAATTGTAAATATATATCATATGTTTTTAATTAATTTATAACGTCAAATGAACAAAGTTGAACTTTTTTTGTGGTGTGTATATGTTTTTTATTAATTTTAAAAAATATAGTGTCCCAGCGAATGTACTTTTTACTTAGGTAGATATTTATAGATCTTTATTAGAATTTTTATACAAATTTGGTTTTCCTCTCAAATATTGACAAATATCAAACACTGATTGAACATCGGTTTTGACGAATATTTTAATCAAATTCGATTGTAATATCGGACACCAGGAAATAGTATGTACTATAACGTATCATTTCAAAATTGCCTTTAGAGGGTTATTTATGCAAATTATATTATTTAAATACATTTTTTAATTTATTTTTATTATTAACGCAAACGAATCATTTTTAAGTTTTTTCTTGTGTTTAAATGACAATAAAATAATTAAACAAAAAGTGTGAAATTCTTAATAAGTACCACTGCTGATGGATATGCATAGTTAATGTTTAAATTAAATTTATTGAAAATTCTAAAGAGGTGCCAATTTTAAGAATCAATCTTAGATATATTTATGTGTAAATAAATATATTTTAACACACTACTTGTGAAATTTAGATATTGATACCAAGAATGATAACTTTGCATAGTGGCACTTTCATAAGATGTGAAAATTTACACCCATAAACATGAGCACCTTAAATTCAGCTGTCAGTGTTCAATGACAAAGTGAGATGTTTATAATATCAGTAAAAGGTAAAGAAAATCGATCATTCGAAAAGCACAATAAAAAATTGCAAACAGGAATATTTTTACTCTATGATTTTATATTTTCTAGATTCCAGAATAGACTATAGACTGGAATATAGGCAAGAATATAGGCTTCGCTATAGACCAGACTACAGACTAGTCTATAGGCTAGAATATGTATCAAGGCAATCTAAGAGTCAGCTCTTTGATTCTTTATGCAGCCCCAATATGGTCAAATGTCTTAATACCGAAAATGCATGTTTATTGATTATATGCAATATTTGTTGATCTTTTCTGGCACCTCAAAAGATGCGGGATATGTTTTAGCGGAAATGATTCCCTTCGATATTTTTACTGACGAAGTCTTACGTATGTATAGTCGGAAAAGAGGAGGAAATGATAATGTTGCTCAAGAGCAGATCATTTAACGGGAAGTATCTTTGAGTATGTGGTAGACTCGATGGGAAGAATGCCATAAAGAAAGATGAACATTCGAACGGATTGCAAAAATAAAAGAGTGAAAGCACAGAGAAGATAACTATTACCTTACATAATTTTTATCTGGAGGATAAGGAGCTATATCCAAAGGTTCGGGTTAGATTAATTCCCTATGTACAAACATTGCCCATATACTGTGGAAGACTCTAGACATGTAATGATGAATTGTCTTAGATTCAATAAACATAAAGTATATTATATATCTTATTGAGTAACAGGGAATACTGGGAAGCCATATATAGCATGGTTAAAGAAGTATAAAGAAAATTAAGAACCGAAGAGGAAAAGCCACACCAAAACTTAACGGAGGATTGTAAAGCCTTTTATCCCTGCGAATTATTATGATTATAGGCTGTGAATTATGAGGGAGGTGCTTTAGTCTGTAGGAATCCGATACTACCCGTTTACCAGGGTATTTCATGCTAAATTTACACCTGCCCAATGAAAAAATGACTACAGTCTAGACTATAGACTAAACTATAGACTAGACTATAGACTAGACTATAGACTAGACTATAGACTAGACTATAGACTAGACTATAGACTAGACTATAGACTAGACTAT
>NC_060953.1:17927022-17980410 GCF_022045245.1 Lucilia cuprina | reverse complement strand
GTCTAGTCTATAGTCTAGTCTATAGTCTAGTCTATAGTCTAGTCTATAGTCTAGTCTATAGTCTAGTCTATAGTCTAGTCTATATTCTACTCTATAGTCTAGTCTATATTCTAGTCTAGTCTATATCCTAGTCTAGTCTATATTCTACTCTATAGTCTAGTCTATATTCTAGTCTAGTCTATATTCTATAGTCTATTTTATAATCTTATCTACATTGTAGTCAATAGTCTTGTCTATAGACTATTCTATAGTTCATGAAAAAGAGTACACCACAGACCCAAAAGAATAATCTTTATTGAATTCTATAGAATTTTTGGTGGCGAAAAGTAAGGAAAATCGAACAGAACATCCGTCTCTGTTCAGCAGAGATATGTGCTTTAAATTATTAGAAGAATGATTATTTAAACGACTTTCGGTAAGACTCAATTTCTTTATATTTTCAAGTCCGCTTTTACAAATATTCTTCATTATCTTAATCCTAACTGAATGTATAAGAAATTAATACTATTGACTTCGGCCAAGATTTTAAAACATTAATTAACTTATACAAACATCAACCAAACACTGAGTCCCCTAAATAATTATGTTTCTGCTCTGTAAATGATGATCAAGTAATTTGATGTGGAAAAAAATAAATATTTAATTAAATCGTTAAAATAGTTCGTCTATTTTTAGTTGACTCTTAATTTGTTATGATTTGTTTATTTTTGTATAAATACTGCACAATCTGATGTACATACAACTATCCATCCATCTATCCATACCATTAGTCCAAAACGTCATACAATAAAACACACAGTATATTCACATCATAAATTTTAAACATAAATAATACAATAATTCAAAAAGAAATAACAACAAGATGACAACAATGAGACGAATAGACAGACATTCATACACTTTTTATTTATAATTCGCAACACTTTTAGCAATTGAACTCGTTTGTTGATTAAATAAATTACGCTCAACTTGATTGGTTCGAAAGGCAAATTGCTGTGTTTAAATTTTTGAAATTTTAACGGCCACTTTGTGTCGCAAACTTTATGATAATTTGAGCATTTAATATGGACCCTTTGAATTGAATATCTGATTTCAGGGTTTATAATAACTTTTTCTGAATACAGCGACCGAATTTCGGCATAAGTAATAAGTAATCTTAGGGTAGTCCCGTTTGATAGGGAAAAATTAACTAGACATTTAGTTTTCAAGTATTCGTTTCCATATATGTAGAGGAGATCCTCTTCTTTGTGTATTGCCCTAAGGTGTCCAAAAGCAGCTTTGGTTCTAGACATTTGTACCTTTCTAATGATGAAAGTCCGCTCCCTAATATTCTGTTCTTCTAGGGCTTTTGTGGTCTTCTTAGTTATTGTGTTGAGTTCCTTGTCCACAGCTTTCTGGGCATCAGACGCGAGTTTCGTATTAACGTATTCTATCACATTCAGATAATTTTGTCATAGCCGCAGATGAAAAAATTTGGAATCCCTTCTTAAAAGGATCAGATGTCATGTATAATCCATTCTTTGTTCCGCAATGATCTATAACATTTAAGTCTACGTATTGCGGACAGTGACAATTACAAGGTGATGGTACGTAAAGTAATAGACTCGGCTTTTAACTCGAACGTCAAAAAGGCTTTTGTGCTAGGCTCTACCAAAGGCGATAATGTCCATTAATTCTTATAGTTTTTTAATAAGTTAGTATACTAACTAAGTGTGAGCACACGATTAGTCGATCTCCAACAGCGGACCGGAAAGTGCGTCCACTGTTGAAGATCAATTCAATACTGCAATAAGCTTCATGGAGTAGCCCTTTAGGGTTTTCATATTTGTCATATTTTCTTTCTGCCGATTCAAGTCTACGTTTTGTGGCAACTTTAAAGCTGATAGTGACAGTAACAAGTAGGGTTCTATAGTTAAAACGAAAAGTCGACTTTTTGCATTTTATGAAAAGTCGATTTTTCGACTTTTTTTGACTTTTTCCGACTTTTCGACTTTTTTCGACTTTTTCCGACTTTTCGACTATTTTCGACTTTTTCCGACTTTTGACTATATTCGACTTTTTCGACTTTTTCGACTATTTTCGACTTTTTCCGACTATTTTCGACTTTTTCCGACTTCTTTACTTTTCTACTTTTTTCGACTTTTCGACTTTTTTCGACTTTTATTTACAAAGTCAACTTTTCGACTTTTTTCATAGACGATAGTCGAGTTATCGACTTTTTTGGAACAAAATAGTCGACTTCGACTTTTTTCGACAAAAAGTCGATTGTTCGATTATTCGAAAGTCGATTTATAGAACCCTAGTAACAAGGTGATCGTCCGTAAAGCAATATGCTCCGTTTTTATCATGTACATCAAGAAAAGTTTTTTGCTAGGTTCAAAGTCGATAATGTCCATTAATTTTTCTAGTTTTTTAGTAAGTTAATAGATAACAATTTCATGAATAGGGCTAAATTACTTAAGCATACATTCCCATTTAAACACTGGTAACACTAGACTTTGCAGACAGCAGCTGATTATTACTGTTCCCATCAAAACATTCTGTTTCCATTTCTCTTTGAAATTGAGCCAACATTTTATTTACAATACTCAATACCAACAGCTGATTACCGTATGAGTAAAAAATCAGCAGTTAGGAATAATCATCTGTTTGTTGCCAACCACCACCACCACTATGTCTTCAACATAAACAGCAAACATCTGTAAATTAAAAACACTCAATTACAAAACAACTGTTAAGGGAGAAAGCAAACTTGGACAAGCACATGCGCATAAAATGAGCAAAAGAACTTTAATAGCAGCAGAGTTGAGTAGTGCTGGAACAACTCACTCAACGCTTGAGTGTATGAAAGAAAAACTATAAAAACCCTGCATGGCAACCGGCCGGAATAGTAGCTTTGTGGCACTGCTGGCTAACGCGAGTTTAAGTTAAGAGGTAAAGCGGACAAATTTGCCAAGAATTCAGAATGTAAAAAAAAAACTTTGTTAAAAACCAGGCAAAATTTAACCATAACAGCAACAACAAAAAGACGAATAAGCTTTAAGAAAAAAAATTGTTGCAAAATTTAAGAATACCAATTGTTTTTGTTTTTTTCTTCTTTATACATAAATTGAATGAATTTTTGTATTTTAAAGTGTTTGTTGTAGTAGTTTTCAAAGTGTTTGGCTTGAACAATTTTTTGCAGTTTTGTTTTAAACTTTTATTTGTTGTTTTTAAATAAAAACTAAATAATAATTAGTACTTGGAAAATGGAAAAAATTAAAGCAATTTAAGACAATGATGAGCAGGGTTTTTATATAAAAAAGTGTGAAAACAAAAAGATATGAAAAAATGGAAATTGTGTGAACATTTTTGTTACTGGCTGCAATTTTTTTTATACATTTCTGCAACAATAGCGCAATAGACAATAAATCTGCTCTTAGCAACAAACTAAAAAAAAGCATTAAATTACATTTAATTTTAGTTTTCATTTGGCTAAATACTGCAACAACAAGAGTATGTTTTTTAAACTAAGGCGAAGGGAATGAACAAAAACAAAAAAAAAAGAACAAAGAAGAAAATAAGCAAATTATACGCGTGAGTGCCTGCAGTTAAAAAGTCATAAATAATTAACGCCACAAACATACAAAACTACTCATCATTTTTGTTGTTTTTAATACAATGAAATTATTTTCAATTTAATTTTCTTTTACATAAACTTAAAATTTACACGGCAACAACAAACATAAAGTAAATTGCCAATATTGTATTTTATTTTTACAACATTTTTCTTAACTTCCCAACAAGAACAGTGACAGTCATTTGATCGGTCATTTGACTGGCACTACTGATGTATTATTTCTATCACAGAGTAAAGCAAAGTTTCTATCAGTTTCTTAAGGCAAATGGACAAAAGTGATGGAAACATTTGTGTACATGTGATTTTTCTTCTCCCTTGCACTTATGAATTCTATCGACTTTAAAACATATATTTGAGCTGCTCACTCTTTTGCTTTTTACCAATCAAGGATGATGGAAATGTTAGTCACGATTGACTAATCATTCTTTATGGATATATCCATCACAGTTGACCAATCACACTTGATGAATTTATCCGTCAAATCTGACGGCTATACCAATTTATAATAAAACACAATTTATTAACATTTTGAGATATATATTTTTTAATTTTATTAATATACATAGTAAGCATATACATAAATTAACTATCATTTTACCATTTTACATACCTCGCAAAATGTAAAATCCTCTTATACTCCTTTTAATTTGTGGAAATAAATTGTCTGTAAAGAAATATATATAAATATTGAAATATAAAAATTAAAAGTAAATATGTATTCATATTACCAAAGATAGAAAAATCTTCGAAGAGTATATTCTCAGCTCCACTTCCTGCACCGTTTTTAAATTCAGTTTATAATAAATCTATTTACTTTTAATAATTTTAGTCTCAAATTTTTTAATTTTTCGCTTCTTGATCTTTGGCTTTCACCGAAATAATTAATTTATAAGACGGAAAACACAGTAACTGTCAAATGCAGTTGTTACACTCTTTCATATGTAAATGAAACCCTTTATTACACATTGTGTATATCAACAGTCATTTTACCGGTCATTTGAACATCATTATTGATGGAATTATCCGTTAACTCTTTTTTTTAGCAATTTTTAAAGAAAAATGTTGCAAGTGTGTTAGTAAAATCATTTTGTACGTGTTAGTTTCGGTCATACATTTCTTGTAGGGTTGTCAACCAAATGTGAGAATAATCACTGGGAGAGCATAGCTGACTGTCAAACACAATCCAGCAGTAACAGCAACAACTGCAGCAGAAGTATATCACACACACTCAAACACTCCAGAGATTGTGATGATGTACTCTGCGTCTGTGTTCCATACAAGACAACGAGTTTCTTTAGTATGCTTTCTCATACATAGTGCTTGATTAAACAAAAATAGCAACAGCAAAGAGAAGACGAAAATAAACTTTTTTGTATGAAAAAAGCTCATTTAAAACTTAACAAACCACTCAAAAAAAAGTGCCGTAATTTAAGGATTTTAAATTTGTTGCTTAAATTAAGTTTGTGATAAAATTTAATAAAAAAAATTGAAAATTTAAAGAAGCTTTTACGCTTAAACGAAAAACCTTACTTTCAACATTTGTGTTAAAACCCCTTCCGTCAACACGTTACCACCAAGTCCCTCACTTGAAGCTGCTGTAGAGGCAACAACAATCGATCAATGTTGTGTTCATAACAACGAAAATTGTTCTTCTGCTATATGCTGCCGTCCGGCTAATTCCACGGCTTTTTCATTGTCGTCATCAACGTCATCATCTTTAGCACAAGCATTGCCCCCAGCCGCCGCTTTTTCCTTAAGTACACCTGCAACGCCTGCTACTGTCACCGCCGCTAGCATTTCAAACCATAGACCGCCGGTTTCTCCGTGTACAACCGCCACCAGCACAGTTACAACGAATTTATCTTCATCAGCTCCTGCTTCGCGTAGCAGTAGTAACGTTTTGATCGGTTTGGATCACATCTTTACATCATTCCTAATGAAAATGGAAGTTTTGTCAGTGCAAAATCATCATATACAAAAGCAATTTGGTGTTATCGGTTCAACAAAAGTTAAAAAAGGTGAGTATTGACAATTTTTTTTTATTTTGGATTTTTAAAGCAAGTGATTAGAGACAGAGAAGGATTTAAAAGTAGTTTATTTTAATGTCCATATTCCATTTCTTAAAGTGTTTAACTTGTGAGATAAATAGATGTTTTTATGTGACAAAAATATAAGAAACACAGAAGTTGAAGCGGGCTCCGAAAAGCCATTTCATTCTGTTAATGTCTTAAAATTAACATTTTCTTTATTCAAAAAACCATTACAATGGGAAAAAAGTCTACATAAATATATTAATTAAAATATAACACAGGCCAATAAATTTTATATCAGAGAATAAAAACGATTTTTTCAAGACTTAAGTATTTAGTCATCTGATAGTAAATGCCCAAAGAAAATCTTTGATTACCAAAAAAAATTTTGACAAGTAAATTTTACTTAAACATTAGAAGAAATATAATATAAGATCTCAATTTCCAATTTCCATAAAAATTCTCAACAATAATGAGTTAAATAGATGATATTTACACATGAGATTCATAATCACTAAGACGCCCTGCAGCGGAGGCAGAAAATACTTTTTTAATTTGCTTAGTGTTGAAGTGTTAAAGTTTTAATTATGATTCTTGAGAAAACTACCAAAAAGACGAACATAAAACCGAATGTTAGGTATCATGGAATTGATCTTTGGAATGCTACTATTGTATTTGCCATAAACTTCAACTTGTTCTGTAAAACATGGGGATGAGTCTCACATATTAATATGCTTTAAATCTAATAATTTTAAATCTAATTTTCTTGGAAATGTTAGTATTCAACATACATGGGAGTAGTTAATTATATCGATTAATTAATTGACGATTTCATTAGCATTAAATTGAAAAAAATTATAATTATTTTTTTTTTCATTAGCATTATTTTGTCTAATGGTAATGGTTTTTAATGAAACGATTTCATTAGTAATTACTTAAAAATAAATTTTCATTACCATTATTCAATGGATTTTAAAAATGTTCAAACATTAGTTCTAATTTCGAAATTAATTTCGAATATCCGAACATTATAATGTATTGTCATTAGGTGAAATCATGTAATGCAAATTTCAGCACATTCGGTTTAGAAAATCTAGTTTTAACAACTTTAAAAATTTTTCGAACACGAGTTCGAATTTTCGAAATTTTTTTTTTTTAGGTTTTATGACACAGAGAATAATTTAAAAACATAAAAAATTTTTCGAAAATAACTTCGAAATTTCGAACTTAATTTCGAATATTCGAACATGTTATTGTATTGGCATCAGATGTACTTATGACTGCAAAATTTCAGCCAATTTGGGCTACGGAAACTGGTTTTAAAAATTTAATTTAAAAATTTTTCGAACACGAGTTCGAATTTTCGAAATTTTTTTTTTAGGTTTTATGACACAGAGATTAATTTAAAAACATAAAAAATTTTTCGAAAATAACTTCGAAATTTCGAACTTAATTTCGAATATTCGAACATATTATTGTATTGTCATCAGATGTACTTATGACTGCAAAATTTCAGCCAATTTGGGCTACGGAAACTGGGTTTAAAAATTTAATTTAAAAATTTAAAAAATTTTCGAACACGAGTTCGAATTTTCGAAATTTTTTTTTTTTAGGTTTTATGACACAGAGATTAATTTAAAAACATAAAAAATTTTTCGAAAATAACTTCGAAATTTCGAACTTAATTTCGAATATTCGAACATATTATTGTATTGTCATCAGATATACTTATGACTGCAAAATTTCATCCAATTTGGGCTGCGGAAACTGGTTTTAAAAGCTTTCAAACCTCGAATCTTCGAAAAATTTTCCTTAATATATTTTTCGACAATTATAAATACTAATTAAATTCGTTTTTGAAAATTCATTATCAAATTCATTACCATTATCAAAAAAAGTTATAATGAAAATATAATATAATGAAAAATGTATTGAATACTATTCAATACAGGAATATATAACTCATTTCTTAAACAGTCCACTTTTTGTTAACAAGTTAAAAAATCGATGTCCATATCAAGACAGCAAATCGAAATGTGGATATAAAATCACTGAGAAACTGTTTTTTATACCAATGTATTTTGAAACGTCGACAACTTCAGTATTGTAAAATGTTGAAAATTTTACTTTCATAAATATGCGAAAAGTCGACGTTTCATAAATTTGCTAAAGGTAGAAAATGTGAATTTTCATAAATTGTTTAAAGTCAAAAAACACAATTTTGTTTTAGCTAAAAAATGATACAGCAAACGGTAAAAATCCGAGTAAAATTTTAATTGTAGATTCAGTATTAATTTTATAGTACCTCCTATGGATTAGTTTTAAAGGATTATAAAGGTATATCCAGCAAAAATAAAACGAAATACTGCCAAAAGAATAACATTTATCACCACTTCAAAAGTAGCACTAAGTGAATTTGTTTACCTTCTGTGGAAATGATGTTTATTGACTTCCACAGAAGTCAATAAAAAAAAGAAAAGAATCCAATATTGTTAAAATTTTTTAATTAAACCCATTTTATTTTCGAATTAGTTAATAAATTTATTTATGTATGTTAATACCCAGCTTAAAAGTGAGGAAAAAGAAGTAGAATTTTCACCACAAATAACATACTTGAAGTACTTCCAATTTTAGTGAAAAACCTATGAATTTTACATTAGCGTGTCATTGGAGGGATGTTGTTCTTTTTTGACAACTATAAAATACATCTAATCTTATTCATAGATGCAATAAAAATCCGATATTAAGATGTCAAAAATAAACCGATTTTGTTCAATGACATGCTTATGTTAATTTCATTGGTTTTTCGCCAAAATTTGGTGTACTTAGAATATGTTATTTGTAGTGACTTTTCTACATCTCTTTCCTCACTTTTAACTGCATTTGTAAGGAAATATTTGGTTCATAAAAGCAAAAATATATATTCGCATTTTTATATGTGATTAAGATGTCGTTTGTAAAGTATGATATCAGTTATTTTTTTGCTGGGTATATCCAGCAAAAATAAAACGAAGTACTTCCAAAATAATAACATTTATAAGCACTTCAACAGTGAATTTGTTTACTGGAAATGATATTTATTGAATTCCAAAGAAGCGAAAAGAATCCAATATTTAAAATTTTGAATTAAACCCATATTATTTTCAAGTTAGTTAATAAATGCGTGTAATTTATTTATGTATGTTGATATTATTTCAGTCAAATTAGTTGTATTCTTTAATACTACAATTTCACTTCCTAATAACTTCAAAAAAAAAAAAAAACAAACAAAAATAACTTCCTGTGAATGACTTCAGATGTAGTTAATTTGGAATCCCTCCTATGACAAGTCTGTGTTAAAGTCATAACTTCTTCAGGTCTTTTTCAGTACTTTCTTGGAGTAAATTCTACTTCTTTTTCACTTCTTTGGAAGTTTTTTTTTGCTGGGTATATGTACATCAAATCCAAAGAAATACATCTAGGGCCTTTTGGAAATCGAAACCACTTCCTTTGGTCTATTAGCTTAGATTACTAAGCACTTACCTACCAGAGGCACTAAACAATTGTACGTACGTTTTGGAAAGTTCTCTCAAGTTAAAAAATAATTAGTATTTCGTAAATGCTTTATATGTTATACAAATTTAGAACTAAAACAAAATCCCTTTACTATTGATTTTTCTAAGTTTATCTTTTTTTGAAATCTTTAAAGTGCCAACAACACTTTGCAAAAGTTCAACACAACATATTTCAAATAAAAATTCTTAAAGTACATGCTGTGATGATGTTCTTCGCAGCAATTGTTTATACATAAATCCTTGTTAAAATGCCACAAAACAAATTAAATGTTCAGTCTTAATTACGAATTCTTTTACGAAGTCTTTTTCAAAACACAAAGTAATAAAAATAAATATGATATAAATATGTCTGTTAGCTTACAAACATATTTTTATACATATCTAAATATACATATGTCTATCTATATAAATATTTTTTTATTTATAATTTAAGAAGAGAAAACACAAAAAAACAGTTAAAACAAATTTGAAAAGGTCATAAATTTACATGTCATCAAAATTGAAAAGTACATTTAAAGATTTGTAAGTGTTTTTAATAATAATTCCACTTGATTTGAAAAGGTCAGCAGCAATCAGCAGGCACACTCTACACAGTACAAATTTGTTACACACTTCAGCCGTGTCTACTCATCAGACAACACTCTACAATCCACTCTGTATGTCGTTATGTGTATTTGTGTATATTTCAACCACTTCATAGCTGATTGTATGTTAAAATTTGAATTCGAAAAATAAACATATCGTCTGAATTTATTTACAAACAGTTCATCACATACCGTGGTTCTGTATTCTGTCCATTAAATACCCGCAATCATTTATTCAAATACAAAATTGGAAGAGCTCTGGAAAAAAATACGTTATTTTTTTCGTGTTTTTGTTTTTTATAAATGTAAATTTGTAATTTATTTTAACGTGCATAAGTCATTTCAATTACATCTTTTCCAATTCATTTAATATTTATGCAAATTGTACCGAATTTTTTTTATTCGTTTGTATTGTTGTTTTATTTCATTTTTTGTTACAACGACAACAAAAACAACCCTTTTTAGCATAGAAAAATTATTACAATTTACAAAATGTTGTCACGATACATTTATTGGTCGG
The DNA here is from genome assembly GCF_022045245.1 of Lucilia cuprina. Classification (NCBI taxonomy): domain Eukaryota; kingdom Metazoa; phylum Arthropoda; class Insecta; order Diptera; family Calliphoridae; genus Lucilia; species Lucilia cuprina. The sequence continues at coordinate 17,970,103 of NC_060953.1, read as the reverse complement.
GAATTGTAATAAAAAAAAAAACAACAATAACAACATAAATTAAAGTGGTAATAGAAGTGTTAGAAATAAAAAAATTGGAATGTTCATGTAATGGCTAGTTTTTTGAATAATTATGCAAAACCGGTAATAAAACATAACTTTTTATATAACAGTCATTATGGTAAACACATATTGTAAGGATGTTTATTACCAATGGGCCCACTTAACTTTTTTAATTGGCCAAATATTTGTTTCAGGCGTTTAGCAAAATATTTTGAGAACTTATGTGGTTTTCTAACTGGCCCCTACATAAATATTTCACTAGATTAGTAGTTTTTACTAAGTCGACTGTCAGGACTGTCTTTACCCCCGGAGGCATGTTATCTTGGTAAGACCTCCGCCTTGGTGTTATTGCAATCCCGGGGTATAAAGAGGTGGCCAATACCTCCAGTCTGGCCGGGACTGAAATATTGTTTACAGTCTATTGCTTGGTTTAGTTCTTGCATAGACTGCCAAAGGTCAGACCAGAGCACCGCATAATCTGGTACTACGGGTGGCCAGTTGCCCGCAGGACTATGTCCTGGCTGGTCAGTTGGTTGAGGTTTCTTCGGGATCCAGGTAGTGGCGCGGAGAGTAAGTGGCGGTTAAAAGACTGATGCATGATAATAGTCAATATTTCGGGATAAGTTCGGTGCTGTTGCCGAAATCAACAGATACTCCAAGCGGGTCGTGGTAGACCCTTCTCAAGTTTACCCAGTGGATAAAAAAGACCACCGTGAGATAAGGCCGTCAAGTCAGGTGCTCACGTTAAAACTCTCGACAGTCATGTCAGGACTGTCTACTTTGGAAATTTTATTATCGTTATTCATTTGCTTATTGCAGCCTTTAATGACGCGATAAATCCAATTCAAATGAATAGCAAAAACAGATCTATTAATTAAGCGCCTAGATCATGGTATCTAAATAATTTAACATCTGTTTTTCTGTCTACTCCAGTCGTAAGAACCCCATTTGACAAGGCTATACTGGTCCCAAATTTAACTATGTTGAACCACTGGGTGAGCTTCTTTGACAACTCACAACCTCCCCATTGTATCATTCTGTTGTTTCGGCAACAGCAACTAGGGACCTAATTGGTGGTATGAAAACACAGAAGTACATTTAATGGCCCAGACTTATTTCAGTGGCCACAATGATCTACATTGATAATTTAAGCATTTTTAGATCCAACTTACTTAACCATGAAGGAAAATCTTCTATATACGACTCAACAACTGCTTCGCTGCTTCAACCGTTACTCCATCAGTCATTCTGACATCTCCATAGAAATAACTCAGAATAACTCAGAACTTATTCATCAAATACTTGTGCTTTGTTCAACAATGCATACTGAATCTTTGCAATATCAGCTCAAATGCAACATTTTATAAATCCATAGCTTTGATCTAAGGATTGTATCTAGAAACTTGGAGCGATATTCCAAAAATTTATATTTCATCAATCAATCTTCCCGCGAATTTGGGTTTAAACGAATGAACTAACTGAACAGCCAGGTCAAAGTCCTACGTCAACTGGCCACCTGTAGTACCAGGTTATGTGGTCCTCTGATTCAATCCTATGTCACAAAGTTGTATAGCCTGTGCCTATGTCAAATCATTCCAAGGAAAGGAAGAGGTTACATTTGATCATTACAAGATCATAGTCCCGGCAGACTAAAGGTATTGATAGTAGCTCCTCTGTCACCAATAAAACATGTACCCGTATCGGTAAAGTTTGTGTATCATACTAAGAAATTATTCCTCTTGACCGTTAAACGACTAGCTAGCTCCCAGTGTTCAGCTAGTACTGCCAGTAACCTTGTGGTATAACATCTGTTTTGGTTTATGAGTTGCTTAGAGCGTTTATTATTGAAAAAGTCACCTTAACTCTACAGATGCCTAGATTATTCCATCTATTTTCAACCTTTTAATGATATATACTGAATATACTACTTTCGATAAATTTCAACGGAATTGCTACTTAATCAGAATGTTGTTAATATTATGTTAATTTGGACATTGCAATGCATTGTAGGGATACAGTCCCAAGTGCTTAAATTAAGTTTTTAACTGAAAAACTAGAATTTTGGTTAGTCAGCTCACTTAAATCTATTGGATTAGTTAAATCTTGCAGATACAAGTTTTACGGAAAGATTTCACTGTTACATTGAAGGGTTAATCTAAGAAAGTTACAGTGTTCTAGCAAGGAATCACCTGGCATTACCAGAGATGTACAAATGATAAGATATTTGTCGGAGTCACAATATAAATTGAAAAATAAAATTATATAAAATGTTACTTTATTCCAAAGTTTTACTTTTTTTAGAAACTCTTATTCTGAAAACCTCACCGCTCCCAACCCTGCCATGCGATGTAGAAAGCATGTTTGTGTCGCATTTATTCATTCAACTACAGAAAAAAAGTACATATTTAGGTTATTACTGCAGAAATATGGTCTGTAATGAAATTTCAATTTTTATCCAACACTTTAACTTTTATTCATTCATTCGTTTACCCCTTATTTACTGGATGTCCAGTATGAATGTTTATACATTTGTTTCAACGTATAGAAAAGTTTGACTTGGCAACAATAACAGAGAGTAATGATGTTGGAAATGGAAACACAAAATAAAAACTGAAAGCCTAATACTGTGGCCATACCACAAACACACTAGTATGTAACTAGTATGGCATGGATTATGCAACTTCCTGTTTCATCCTGTCACCAAGCTGAATGTATACATATGTACGTGTGGATATGTAAATACGTTTACACATAACTGGACACATTCATATGCATACATATGAACAAACACACACACACACACACAAGACAAGTAAATGTAAATTAAAGGGAGTGAAATAAACTAGAAAAACAAAGTACAAAACTAAACAAAACTTTATAACGGAAAACGGAAAAAAGTGTGTGTGGCCCTACATTTTGTAATTTATATTTTTCTTTTTTTTTTTACCTTCAACATACATTTTTACATGTAGATTTTAGTTTCTTTTCTCAAAAGTTTGAAACAGTTAATATGTGGTTTTTGTTTTGTTCCGGCAAATTGCAGTCAATTTAATTTTACAATTGAATACACTTTTTATAAGAAAAAAAACATTAAAAATGTATACAAATGTAAATTTACAATAACCCGGTAGTAGTAGTGCAACCTACTAGGGCAATTAATAAAGTTAATTTTAGATTATATACAAACATCTAAATCTACTTATAGTTGGTTTCTTAATACTCAGAGTAGTCTTAACTTGCTGTTAGATTAAACTTGGAACAAATTTAGGCGAACTTTAACCGATGATTGTGTTGTTGAGTTATGGATTTAAAATCGGTTTACTTTGTTAGTATTGCCAACTTTTCAGTCAAAAACCTAAAGAATGAACAGCTGTTTTTTAAAATGTTACTTTTGTAAAAAGATAAGTTCACAGTCGTAATTCAGGTCTGAGTTGGGGAACAACTCTCGCGTCATCGCGATTATTTCTTAAACGCGTTCAGGCTTGTGTTTGTTGCCTGACTTTCGACAGTTTTGCGTCTCACTCGCACTGGTGTAATGTATTACTTCATATAACTGTTCAAAGTTATCTGTTGTCTACATTAACCTCGTGCTTTCGTATTACCTCAAGTGAGGTTATGTTTTATTGGTGGAGACCATAGAATACTCAAACGTTTTTAACTGGTGGAGACCAAATTAATTTTAATAAAAAAGAAGAAGAGATCTAATTACCAATAACTAGCGAAACAACTAGATAATAGGGTTCTATAAATCGACGAAAAATCGACTTTTAACTAAATGCAAAATGTCGAAAGTCAAAAAAACTACTTTTCATAAATTTCAAAAAGTCGAAAAGTTAACTTTTAACTAAATGAAAAAAGTCGACTTTTCGACTTTTTGCATTTTATAAAAAGTAGACTTTTCGACTTTCGACATTTTGCATTTAGTTAAAAGTCGATTTTTCATTTAATTAAAAGTCGATTTTCGACTTTTAATATTTATTAATAGTCGACTTTCCGACTTTTTTCGACTATTTCCGACTTTTTCCGACTTTTCGACTCTTTCCGACTTTTTTCGACTTTTGCACTTTTTTCGACTTTTATTTACAAAGTCGACTTTTTTCATAGACGATAGTCGAGTTATCGACTTTTTTGGAACAAAATAGTCGACTTCGACTTTTTTCGATTTATAGAACCCTAACACTGAGAAACTCTTGTTGAGAAACTTTAGATTTTGTGTGTGAGAGAAAGAGATGGTTAATATCTCTTTCTCTCACACACGAAAATCAAAAGCTTCCCAAAAAAAAGTACCCTAGTGTGAACCAGGTCTAATATGTATTATTTTCGGGATCAAACATTTTTCCCAAAAGATTTTTTATCTTCTGTGAATAGTAAAGCAGCGTCAGTTTTTTGGAAACCCCCCAGTTAGTCTGTCAATTACAATTACTTACTACTCACAACACATTAAATAAAACTATTTCCAAACCTTTCCCCTCATACGTAAAAAAACAGAATACAAATTCTTACAAAAAAAACCTCTGAAGGATACTTACCGGTTTTTACCACAATCGTTCACTAACCCATTCGTTTGTTTATTCATTCATTCATTTATTTCAGTTGCTTCTTTGGCAGTCACTGCTGTAATTACCGTTACGAGAAGTTAGCAACAAGACAACAATTGTGGCTTGATTACAAGTACACAACTGGAAAAAAATGTTTGTAAAGGAATAAATAACTATACATTCATACAATGCAATATATACTAGTTAATTCCTTCTTTACTTTTTGTTGTTTATTTCTTTATATCCTTCTTTTTGCCCTTTCCAAAAGTCAGTCATATATACATACATATGTATTCAGTATATACAATTACTACAATCACTATCCTTTAATTATGTTACCCAACGACTGCAAGCATGGCTGCCACATTGGATTTATTGACATTTTGTCGATTATGTGGATGTAGATATAAATAGGAATGTGTCGTTTTAACTTTTTGCGATAATCAAAGTTTTTCATTTAATTGAAAATTTTTGTGGATTTTAAACATTTGTCGTCAGCGGCATGATGTAAAACCGCAATAGTTATGATTCTCAGAAACCCTAGTCCTGCTTCTTAACTATTCTGTGATAAACCACTTGATTTTATTGGAATCATGATTACATATATATGCAAGTATTTCAAGATCCTAATTCTCTCATTTAAATGTCATATTTAAAAAAAGTCGACTTTTCAACAGAATCGATATTCGACTTTTTTTGACAAGATAGTCGACTTAGAAGAGTGAATTGTTCGACAAAATGTTACAAGTTGTAAAACCCTAATACCAAATACCTATTTATTTTTCATCTACATTTCTAAAATAGTAACATCGTAATAAACATAAAAGCACGAATATAATTATAAATAGTATAATTTGCACTAAAAACTTCAATCAATCGATTTAATTTAAATAATGACTACGTCACTGGCTGACGCTGCATTATGAATAAAAAAATAAACTGAAAAAAAAGAATAACAAACAAAATAAAATATCAAGAAATTGCAAACCGGCTTGCGACATCAAAAATAAAATCATCATTTCTGTGTTGAATTTCGTTTTTTTTTTTTCATTATTTATGTTTTTGCAGCAAGCACGTACTTGCATGAGAACGGCTGATTTTACAGCTGAGTTACCAGGTGATATTCTGCAATACTTTTATTTCTTTACCTCCTTCCCTCCTTCTTATAATTCACAATGGAAACAGTAAAACTTAAAAACTCAATTTATATTTTCACTCAAAGAGCTATAGTGTGTTTTGTGCTCTCAATATTTTCAAAGCAGCACAAAAAAAGCTCAAAGTTATACAGACATAGTTACAAGATGCAGGAAAGAAATCTATTTAAAATTAATTTAACTTAGGGAACTTATAAATATGTGAATGAAACCTTCTTTTTAAATCATTATCGAGTAAATATGTTTATTAACACCGACCAGCGCTGAATTAAAAGTTATCCATCACATTAGGTTTTCTAATTATGAAAAAAGTTTTAGTAATATTTAAGACGCTATAACAGCAGAAGAAACCTTTATTTATAGAATTTGCTATTTCATCTGAAAGTCCAAGCTGTCCTTCTTAAAGTCTAAGCTGTCCTTCTTCTATATATCTTCAAGTTTGCCACTAATCCTATAGAAAAGAACTCTTTGACCTCTGGGTTTGACCTATTTTTTAATTCACAATTAAATATCTGATACACAAGGCAGTGTTGCATAAATAAATCTGTTCGATGAAATACTTCGACAATTTTTAAATAATATCTAGTTGGCTTGGAACTGTACAAAATGTATGGCAAATCTACATGATTTCAATTAGTTTTGTCCAAATCCACCAGATTTCTTCAAAACGCCTGAGTAAAGACATGTAGACATTTATCAGCTTATTTGAGTTGGGAAAACTAACTCCCTTATTTAAGATTAATACTCGTATCTCGACAAAAATATACTCGTATCTAGACAAAGATACTGGTATCTCGACAAAAAGCTCCAAAACCAAGTTCCATACTATCTATTCTTGTTGACACACATGAATTTTATAATTTTAGGGCCTCTTTGGACCCTAGCCTTATAAAAAGCCCACTTCAAAATTTGGCTTTGAATTCCGCTGTTCATTAAGTTCTAAAATTTCCAAAATTAACCAATAAATTTCTAAATAAAAAGCGCGTAAAAAAACATCTAATCTGGCAACTATGATTCCAAGCAACTAGAAACTGAGTTAATTTAATTGAGCTTTTTGTTTGTTGAGTTTGTTTGAGTTGAGTTGCGTTAAGCTTTTTATTCCAGATGAGAGTTTTAGTTTTTTGTGTAAACATATGATTTCTGCACGCAACCAAGTAACAACAGTTAGTTCCTGACCTGCGCTTTACTGGGAAAACAGCTGTTTGAAATTTTCACGGACATGTGTTAAATACAGATGTGCAGAGAACAACAGTGTTGGGTAAAATTATAAGGCAACCTATAACTGTTATTTAAGCAAATTAATTTGATAAGAATGAGATAATAAAGCACATGTAAATAACATGCTTGCAAACTTTAATTAAATAGATAAAATTAATTGGTGATTAAAGCTTAATCTAAAATGTAACTCTTTATGTTTTGCAGACTGGACAAGTTCCCTTACACCACCCTCATCAAGAACAACTACACCGCCAACAAATCTAACAGCTGCATCTACAACACCATCATCTACTAATACCACAACGACAGCAACAACTTTTTACAATTCTCTCCATAGTCCCATAGAACATTTCGACGTTGTTGATGGTCTTAAGCCACAACATAATACAGCTTATTTCACACACACCAACAACTCCAGCCACCACCAATACCAACAGCAGCACAGCCAGCACACTTTTGACATGGAAACAGCAACTGCAGCTTCTGCATCACCCAAAGGTGTCGTCGGCATTGAGTCAACTGGCAGTGCTCATTATGCATACAATAATAATCTCTTGTATTGTGCACCCAATACCACAACAGTAGCCACCAATACCACAGCCGTAGCAGCAGCAGTTTCTAATCAAATGTCGTCATATCACCATCATCATTCCCCTCTCACCGGCATACCGATTGCCGCCTTGACCCCGTCGCCGGTCTCTTCGACTTTGTCCACACCCACCGAAGCCACAGAACATTTTGGCATTGCACACGATGACGATGTGGATGCGGCTGCTGTTAATGAACTTTCACAGCGTTTGCAGGCCGAATTACGTGCTGCCAAAAGTCGTCATTTATCATGTACTGAAGTTTCTTTGCCTTGGGATTTAACACCTCGTATAGCGGCTGATATGATTAAAACATCCGAACGAGAACCGTGTGGTGTTCGAGGTTGTGCTATTTTTATTGATTTTGAAGATGAGACAGGCAGTGCCAGGTAAGATTTGTTGCAAAAAAAAAAACAAAAACTACATTTTAAAGGTCACAAGTTTCATGAGTTTTTATTGTTTTTGTTTTTTTTTTTTTTATTAAACTAATTTGTAGGTGCAATTGAAAGGTAGTTTCAATTAAAAACTTTTAATACTTTGAGATGTTTAAAAGGGTAATAACTTTAAAGAATTTTTAACAATTTAAGAGGTTTTAAAAATATTCGGTGTAATTTGATATTGATCCTTTGTGCAGAGACTAAAAGTAAACCGTTTTTAACTTTAAATTAGTCTTCGAAGCTTGTTTGGACAACAGATTAAATTTAAATAAAATAATCTGATAATTTACTTTAATTTGGTCTTTAATTTAAAAATTTAAACTTTATAATTTAAATAACTTTCAACGGGGACATTATCTGCCTTATCAGCTTTAAGTTTCTACTTAACTTTATATATTCTCTCCATACTTCTGGCTTCCACTTTAGTTATATATCCGTCTATTCCGCCTTGTCTACATGCAGAGCAGATGATACATTTTACTACGGACTGGATTATAGACTTGACAACAGAATAAACTAGAAACTAGTCTTTGAATTATACTATAGGCTGGCCTAGTCTATAGACTATAAGCTTATCTAAGAATAAACTATAGAGTAGACTTAAAGACAGACAATCTTATAGACTAGACTACTGTATAGACTAGATTATACAGTTTAGTTAATAGTTTTTTAAGTGAGGCATTGCTCTCCTGCACAGCTCCTTACAAAGACATGGGCGTTTCGCTAGAAAGGACAATGCCTCCCTTTTCTCGAACTGCCAGTTATTCATGTGCCGAATTGTTGAGGTCATCCACTAGCTATTCTAAAGCAGAAGAGCAGTAGAAAATAGCACATAATGGAGCATTAACTATCTTGAATCTAGCTACGTCCTGTTGGTGTCTTTTGATCTGGTTCTTCTCCGAATGCTAAAGATTTCCATTAACCGTTCTCCGCCATCTCCTTCTTTGTTAGTCCAGCATGTGAAATATCGCATGGGAGAGACTAGTCGACACTTTCGCGATAATTTGCCAAATGTGCACGATCTTTCAATATCTTACTTTGGTTCTCTTTAGCATCCTCAGTAGAAAGGCATGTCTTTTCCGAGCTATCTTCTGAGTCTTCAACATCCTTAGAGCTCGTATAAATCACAGTGCTTCTGCTCTTAGCGTGAAAGTTTATCAGTATTTAATCTACATTTAACCCTTTGACGACCAAACCATTTTGGTTTAGTCAATTTAATTGTTTGTTTGGTTGTCAATATTTATGACCTTATAATAGTTAGGATAAGGAAATTCTTCTCCTAGGAAACTTCTTAGTCTTATGTATCCTTTCGCAAATAAAGTTTTCAAGATCGGTTGACAGATTTGCCCTAATTGTTACTTAAATACTTAACAGTTTTTTACTTATTAACAACTAAATAAAACCTAGATGGAATCTGAAATTATTCAAATACTTTCAGTGGATGTTTACCAAGGTATACATCCCCTCGGAGACCCAAAGGATCCATTGTGATTCCCTTTAATGAAGAATAAAGAACAAGAACGTTAGAGAGAAGACAGAGAAGTAGATAGAGAATAAAAGTAATAAAATTAAGAAATTACACCGCCCATACAGGATTACAGAAAGAAAGTCCATTGTCCGTCATCTGAATATATATGTCACCTAAGTCACGTCGTGCTACATCTCCCAGTTCATCGTGGAATCTTCTACCTAGCCATTTTATTTTGAGACTCTGTACTCTGCGACAGCTGCATAAGATATGCCCTACTGTTTCCAGTTCCTCTTCGTCCTCACATAACCTACAAAAATCCTGCGTGTTACCGACCCAGTTACACTTAAAGGCCCCAAGTGCGCATTGACCAATTGTATCCAAACATTTAGACAAACTTTCACATATTTTACCCTTAAACTTTACTTTACTATTTGCTAAAACCCAACTGTAAATCGAAATTTATGCAGTTTTTTTATAATCTAACTTCTTTATATTACAGGCGCATTGCTTCCTTTAAGGTAGATCCAAATACCGTTTCAACTTTTGAATTATTTTTAACGTTAAAACAAGACAAAGGTGGCTGGACTTCATTATTGCCACAATTTCTCAAGTAAGTGAACAAACAAAAAACAAATTACTTAACTGTTAACTAACTAACTGTTTATTTCTAACGCCATTAACACAAACATTTCTTTTTTGTTCTGTGCAATTCCCTACAACTATGGTTATCTTTTATATTACAAAACTTTTGGTATCTCTTTTTTACAGAAATCTTACCCGCAGCAGTACAATATTAATAAGTCCACATTTTTCATTAAATAAACATAAACTTTATGCCTGTGAGTAGGAAACAACATTTTTTTTTTATAGAAAAAAAAAGAAAGAAAATGAAAATTAATCAAACACAAGAACAACAATATAAGAAAAAAAATCCACCTAAAATGTACAAATGATAAAGAAGAAGTAAAACTAAAATCAGAAATCATTAAAAATAAATAAATATAAAAAAAAACACACACACACAAATGAAACATAGATAAAGTTCAAAAGTTAAATGAAAACTTAAACTAAAAAAAAAAGATTGAGAGAGAGAAGAATGTAAAATATGATTAAAAAGATAAGCTTAGAAGAGGCGCTGTCAATTGTGTTTAATAATAGTAATAATAATATTTATAATATTATTATTGTAATTTAAGTAAAGTTATTAATAATAACATTAACAAATAGTTAATCCCTCCGATTAAAATGAACAAGTTTTCGATGAATATAAACACATGACGATGATGATAATAATGAAGTTAAAGAACCAATGAACTTGTTTATGACAAATTTTCTTTAAGTTTTCATTTTAAGTGTTTCGTTTTGAAATATTTCGTTTGATATTTTTTTTGTTGTAACTTGTAACAAAACATACTAATTAACAAAGAAAATTATAAACTTGTTATACTGAAAAAACTTTGGACCATATTTTCACTTACAATCACTAACCACACATATATACACACTCTCACACTGACTTCTTCTTACTACAAGAAACAATATTTTCATGTTACAAAACTTTTCCTCAACTCAACTCTTTAAAGAAAAATTTATTAATGAAATCATTAAAATAAATATTTTTTAAGAAAAACAAATAATTTACAAAAACAACAACATTCTTTAGATAAAACAACAACAACACATAACATATTGTGTATTTAACTATAGATTTTTTTTTAATGAAAATAAATACTAAAATAATTTATAATAAAAATACACAAAACTGCAGAGTTGCAGGCAACTTTAAATATTACGAGACAAATATTACAACAAATATTTAATTATTAGAAAATAGCAACAAACAAATGAAAAACCAATAAATTGACTGACTTTTTGGCAAAATCTGAAAAAAATACAAAATTTTTGATAAAACAAAACACAAATTCAAAACCAAAGCAAATTAACAATTTCTTTGTTTAACAAAGTCTTATAAAAACAATAACAAATTAGAGAGTAATACATACCATATAAATAAAATAGTATTTAATAAATGTTAGCAAAAATACAAAAAAAAAAACAAAAAATAAAAATAATTACTCGACTATTAACATACATACAACAAATAAACATACTTTTTTAAAAATAACCATTTAAACAAATTTTTATTTGTTTTTTTTTTCCTTTTAACCTAAAAAAAGAAACAAATGCCAACAACACAACACACACACACAACAACAACAACACCACCACCACAATAAACGAACAGACAAACAAACAAGCAAATCAAGTAACATAAAGGAAACGGAAATAAATACCAAACAAAAGTTGAGATAATTTTAACGTTTCCTTTACATGCTGTTTTGCTCTGCTTGCTTTTTACTTACTATCTTCTTCTAAATAACACAGCAAAAACTAAAAAACTAATTTAAATCAAAAATAAACTAAAAACAAAAAAACAAAAACGAAAAAAAATCTCTCATTTAGCCAGTATTATCAATATTCTTTTAAACACTTAAGCAAAACAAAAATCTCAAAAAGAAACTCAATTTTAGTATAAAAATAAAGAAAAGAAATCTCTTAAAATTTCATGCATACAATATTAATTAAAAATTTAATTATAATAAAACAAAAATATGTAGTAGTTTTTAAGCAAAAAAAAAAAGAAAAATTCTTATCATGTGTTACCAAAAACCAAAAACAAACAAAGAAAAAAAAATCGAATATAAAACTTTCATTTGTAGCTGAGAAATCTCATACTCAAAAATTAACTGATGATAAATTTGATAAACAAATAATTCTTAGAAATACAAACAAACAAAAACAAAGTCGATGTGATATTAAACTATAAATAATGTAATAATTATAACTAAAATATTATTAAATTAAAAATAATAATAATAATTACTAGTAATTTAATATATATTTAATAAAACAACAAAAAAACAACTAAAATGTTATAAAAGCTAAAGAAATAAGAATTACAACCACAATATCTATATGATTTATAATTAGTTTTAAGTATTTTTTTTTTTCAAATTTCTTTAAATTTATATGCTTGTTTGTTTTTCCTTGTTTATGTATGTATGTATGTATGTATGTATGTTTGTGTCTTTTTTTTTAATTAAATATTTTTTTCACTTTTTTTAAATATATTATTATGAAATTGATTTTCACTTAAAAAAATAGAAATTTAATTTTTTTTTTTTTAATTTTAAAACAAAATTTTTAATTATTAACACAATTATTTATTAAATTATCACATTTTTTTCAAATTTTAATTTTTTCAAATATTTATATCATTTTAATACTTTATTTTAAATTTTCATCCTAAAATTTTCATTTTAAAAATTTTTAAATGAAAAACTAATATTTTTAATATTTATTAGCAATTATTGCAATTTCCTCCGAAAAAACAAACATTTCTCTACAAAATTTGAGCAGGTTAGGTTGATACTACATCAAATCCGAAGAAATACACCTAGGCCACAATCGGGACTGTTATGCGCTCCTTATCATGAGAAAAAAAGGAACTAAATAAATTATTTTTCAGTGTTCAGAAACTCAGTTTCCTAAAGGTAATTCCTAAGAATCTTCCAATCAGTGTTAGTCAGAAATATTATTTCCGGAATAACATCACTTCCAAGATACTTGGATCTAACTTTGACGAATGCCTAACAGTGACAAAGAAAGTGCTCCAGAGTTTCACTGTCCTCACCACATGCTCTACATACGTCTGATTTCGCTTGTCCAATTTTGTATAAATGTGCTCGCAATCCTGTGTGTCCACTCAGAATATGTACTATCATACTAACTTCAGACTTAGGATTTTTGTGGTTTTACCCACTATTTCATTATTCCAAAAAGTCTTATGGGATTCTCTCATCTATATATTTAGATCATTTTTTGTTGCGTCGAATGGTTTTGCGTTTGTATATGAGCAAAATTTTCCATTTCACTTCATTAATTTAAGAATTTATTTAAAATTATTTTCATTAATTGAATTCTATTTTAAGCAACATTTGTTGATGAAATCTTATAAAACTGAATATGATCTCTCTTATGTTCTGACAAGAGGTTGATTTAACATGTTTTCCCAGATTGTGGCTTAATGTTAAAGAACAAATCTTTTCCCTTTTTTATGGAACACCATATGTCCGTCCCGATTGGTTTTTCATAACTTAATTAAACAAAATCTTATTGATGTTATTGTAACAGTTTAACTGTGGCCGATAGTTCTTTCCTGAAGTAAAACTTTTAGTTGATACAGCTGTCTCTGGGTTGATAGTCTTTGGCCTAGTATGACTTAGGTCGTTCTGGAGCGAAGATCCTATTGTCATAGAAACGCAGCATTTAATTGATGATTTCTGGTTATATATTTTAAATGGATAAGACCATATTAGCCTTAACGATTGGGAAGGTTTCTGGAATAATCGCATAATAACTCTACCAAAGATTGTCAGCTTAGCGACAACTATATCAACTACACAACATAAGCAAACAAATCTCATAAGAAAACTGCTCAGCCAAACCTACTTCACTTTTTCAAATAGATATTTGGACACATCCAGTTGAAGTAGCACAATCTTTAGACCTGGACGTTGTGATATAAAAACCCCCAATTAGGTTATTGTATAGTTTTTAGATGAAAGAAAGTCTAAAATTGGCAAACGCCAGCTTCGATATACAGGCTACATCAACTTGTAAAGAACCAAGATTATACAATTTTCAATTTCAGATTTCGGGCCATAAAAATTCCGTAAACGTTGTTCTGTAGCACACTTTTTTTCTTGGACCGAATAACGTTCTTAGTCATTTAAAGAAGTAACAAACTTTAGCATAAACTTGCGCATAGTACTCGAAGTGCTTTAAAAGAAATGTATAGAAATCGAATCGAAGAAATCAGTGCTTCTGAAGTATTTCCATAGTATAAGTACAAGTTCTACTTTGTTTCGCTTGTATGAACTACTAAATCTGCATTACTAAGGAACAAGTGTCTAGGAAACTTTTTAGAAGTACTTTAAAAACACAACAATGTTTCTGAAAGTAATGACGTCATCAAGGTTTCTAGTCTAAAGTTATATTTCAAATCCCATAACATTTAAAATTGTTAACACTTTTCGAGACGTTATAACAGCGTCAAGATAACTTTATTTATAAAATTTTGTGTCTTCTGAAAGTCTGTTCTGTTAACTTTGCATAGTTGTCGAAGTGCTTTAGAACCAATGAATAGGAATCGAATCGAAAAAATCAGTGCTTCTGAAGTACTTCCATAGTATAAGTACAAATTCTACTTTGTTTCGCTTTTATGAACTACTAAATCGGCATTACTAAGGAACAAGTGCCTAGGAAACTATTTAAAAGTACTTCAATAACACAAAAATGTTTTTGTGATCTGGTTCTGAAAGTAATGACGTCTTCACGGTTTCTAATCTAAAGTGATATTTCAAATCCCAGAACATTAAAAATTGTTGACCCTTTTTGATACGTTAAAAAGCGTCAAGATAACTTTATTTATAAAATATTTTATGTCTTTTGAAAGTACGTTCTGTCAACTTTAAAATAAAGGCTTAACCTTTGACATATATTCTTTCTTCTTCGAGATATCTTCACCTAAAGCTTGAAAGCTCATGGTTTTCGGTATATTCATGATATTAATACCCTTCACTACTCTAATGCGATGTAAATGTTATTTATACGCTAGCAAAACTTTTAGATCCACATCTATTTGAGAATGTTTCAATCAACTCAAAATCACTTTCTGATTCGACTTAGCAATGTCTGTCCGTCGGAAAATTTGAATCATCTTGATATTCGAAATTTTCGCTTTCGAATCGTTTAATAACTCGTTCCAAGAACGAAAATATTCGTTTCAACGAATCATATTACTTTTAAATATTTTCAAAGATCTCACAAAGAAAAATAGTTCATCATTGACTTGATAATTTCAAGAATGAAAATACATATTCCATTTTTTACGAATCTATTCGCAGTGTAACTACTCAAATGTTACTGAGTAGAGAAGTACTACATAATCCTTGAACCTTTGCAATTGTGGTTTAGTTACAGTTGACTTTGCAATGGTCAACCAAACTATAAACTTTAAGCATTTAATAGAATTTAATAGAAAAGAAAAATACCATTGTGATGGAGAAAAAAAAATGTTACTAACAAAAAATTAATTCCATTAAACAAATTTTTAAATTAATTTTTCAAAATTTAATTTAAAGTTTCCCAATTCCACTTAACTTTTTTAATTTTTATTGTTTATTTTTTTTAACTTTTTAATCCATTTTTAAATAATATCTTTTTTCCTAATTTACAAAACAAACAAGTATAACTAGCTATTAAAACAAAAAAAAAACAACAAAAACATTTTGATTATTTAAGAACACTGCTAAGCAAATTCTTAAATATTAACAACAGTTAAACTTAAACGATGAATAATTTATATAATAATAAAAACTATAACAAAATGTTTTTTGCAAATACAATGAGATAAATAAAGTCATCTGTGTTATAAATTTAAATTTAAGCTAAAAGAAAGAAACAAAAAAACCAACAAATCAAATGAATTATAAACAAACAAACAAATAAATAAATAATATTTTTAAATTACTATAGGTTACACAAACAAAATAAATAAATTTTGCAAACACAAGCTTAACACAGAGTTAAAATTTATATAAAAAACTAATTGCTTGTTTATGGTTAATGAAAGAAATGTTTAGGAACAATTTTAGAAATATGTTAAATGCGTTGAAAGGTCTATTGAAACATGATTTTTTCGATTTTGATTAAACTGTTATTAAAAATTTCTTAAGATCTTTTTAATCCTTTTATTTCATTCGGAATTTGTTTTAAAATAAACATTTTGAGAATTTAACTCTGTGTTATGCCGGTGTAGTTAAGTTTTATGATTACTACAAAATTCTTTTCATAAAATCAATAAAACTTTTTTATAAATAATTAGGAATTGTAAGATTTTTGTAGTTAAATAATAAATTACAGTTTACAATATAAAATAACCCAAGTATCAATAGACTAAAGACTAGACTAAAGACCAGACTAGATAATATACAAGACTATAGACTAAACAATATACTAGAATAAAGACTAGCCTATAGATTAGACTATAGTATACGCTAAAGACTAGACTGTACACTAGACTATAGACTATATAGACAATACACAGACTATACACAAGACAGCATACTTGACTATAATCCAGAAAATATACTAGACTATAGACAAGACAACATACTAGAGTATATACTAGTTTAGTCTATATTGTAGTCTATCGTCTAGTCTAAAGACTAGAATAAAGACTATAGCCTAGAATATAAATTAGGACATAGACCAGACTAGACTATAGACTAAACTATAGACTAGACTATAGATTAGACTATATACTAGAATATAGACTACACTATAGACTAGACTATAGACTACACTATAGACTAGAGTATAGACCAAACTATAGACCAGACTATATACCAAACTATAGACTATAGACTAAACTATAGATTAAACTATATACTAGAATATAGACTACACTATAGACTATGTACCAGCCTATAGACTAGACTATGTACTAGACTATAGACTAGGCTTTATGCTAGACTATAGACAGGACTATAGACTAGACTATATATTAGACTATAGACTAGACCACAGACTATAATCAACTATAAGTAGGCTATATTCTAGAATATAGACTAGACTATAGATGAGATTATATACTAGAATATAGACTACACTATAGACTAGACTATAGACTAGCCTATAGGCTAGACTATAGACTAGACTATGTACTAGACTAGGCTTTATACTAGCCTATATACTAGACTATGGACTTGATTATAGACTTGACTATAGACTAGACTATAAACTAGGCTACAGACTATACTATAGACTCAACTATATACTAGGCCACACCGTAGACTAGACTGTAGACTTGACTATAGACAAGACTATAGACAAGACTATAGACTGGTCTATAGTCTACAGTGTGTAGATTCAACTACAGTACTGTAGACTCAACTATATACTAGACCAGACTATATACTAGAATAAACTAAAGTCTAGACTATAGATTGGACTATACACAAGACAATAGACTAGGCCAGACTGTAGACTAGTCTATAGACATACTAAATCATGGACTAAATTATAGACTAGACTATAGACTTGTTATGTTATAATTGGTTTATTATAGGATGTAGGAAAATAGCTTTCGAAATACGGGGCTAAATGTTTAATAAACTTTTAGGGTCATCTATATAAACATTTATCAAAGGTTTAAAAAACAAATATTGTTTGAAAAATTTGTTTTATAAACCTTTGGATAAATGTTTATGAAGAAGGCAGTTATTTTATATTGTAAAAAAGGAAATCTTTTAAATATAATAGTTATTAATAAATTTAAACAATTAAATTGTGTTTTTTATGCAACAGAATATAATTTCTAAAACAATAAACTCAATTCCTTTTTTTATATATTTTTTTAATTCAGAAAATTTTGTTAAATATAAATATTAATTAATTTAATTAAACTCCTCTTTTCAAATAATATTTTTTTAAATAATTCTATTTGATTAAACTTTTAATAGTTATTTATAAAAATTAAAAACAATTAAATAAACTTGTAAATTTTTATTATATTTTAATAAAATTGAAGAAAAATAGAACCATATATGTGATCTATTAAATAATAATAATAATAACAAATTGAAAATGTTTATTAAAAAAAACAACTTAAATGTAACAAAATGTTTTCTAAGTTTTGCATTAAATTTTAAATATAAGTTATTTTTTTTCTTTGTTAATCATTTTTAAAAGTCAATTAATTATAAAGCTCTTTTAAATTTAATAAAAAAAATCAATGAAAATTAAATTTAGTTAGAAATTCTTTTTAAATTGTATAATTTTGAAATTTTCAACAAAGCGTTTTCGTGAACGGAAGCAAAACCAAAGGAACCTTTTGGATACAAGTTGTATTCGTAATACCTTAGAATGCAACATTACGGGAAACTTTAGTAAGAAAATGTATTCTTAATTCTCTTTTAATGTTTCCTTAGTGTCTACACAAAGAAACTTTTGTTTCAGCAACGACATATTAATTGCATTGATTTGTTTTTGAGCTTATGAGAACAATAACAAAACAAAACATGTTTTCGAGTACAAGAAACTCCGTACTGGGAGAGAGGTGATTGATATATCTTTCTCTCACACGTAAAATTAAAAGTTTCCCTGTGTAGACGTCATAATTGAAAACCTAACCTTCCAGAGTTTTAAAAAATTCAAAACCTTTTCTCACACAATTTCAAATGATTCATGGGATAATCGAAAATAATGTTTAATAAGACAACTTTAGGGCACTCTCCATTCGGAGTCCGTTTTGGGTCCATTGTTTCCTTTTCAATTCTTTCTTAAATAGATTTATTGTGATAGAAGGTCAGAATCCCAACTCCATCCGAAAAAACGGCTAGTAATATCTAATAAATGCACCTAATAGTAGCAGAATCCTTAGACTACATCTATCCAATTCAAATAGTATTCTCTTTACCTTTTTATATTGGCCATTAGACCTATAGACATGAAAGGGAAGAGTCAAAAACTCCTACTTATATCATGTAAGTGTAATCAGGAGGTGTCATTATAGAAGCTATTACAGTTCTATATAAAGGCATTAAGGTCAACTCTGTTGCATTTCCTTTACAAACTTAGCTTTGTGTAGTCGTGAAATTAAGAAAAAAATGTCGGTAGAAAAAGAGATGAGGATGTTGAAAGAGAGAGATTGAGTCAAAGACTCCTACAGACATCATGTTAGTGCAATATAAGGTTGTACTTATGAAGACATTAAAACAGTTCAACCATGTGTTAGATATTTGTCCTAATTTTTCAAGGGATCTTTGTCTGCCCTAAAAAAGCCAATATTTTCTAATTAAGCACGGATAAGATGTTCTTAGTCATGAGTTCTACAAAAAGAATAGAAATAAATGGGTCGTTATACCGACTTGTCTCATGAAATATACTTCATTGCCTCAGGATAAACATTTTTATTTAAATTTCTTGATATAGTTATAGATTTTTATTTTATATATATAGAAGTTTTAGTCGATTTTTTATATATTTGCCTACAGACTTATATTTCAATAGAATTTTATATCAATACATTAATTTCTATAGACATTTGTCTTAGCGTAGTCATTTCAGAAAAGTTTTATCTATGTTATGATAAAGAATTGCTGAAAAACTTTATCTTAAGATAAAAACTTCTATAACAATTTGTGTCAAGATATAAATATTCAAAGAAATTTGTTTTCATGCATTAAAATTATCTCAAGATTAAAATTTGCTATAATAATTTGTGTCAAGTTAAACATTTTTTAAAGAAATTTGTTTCAAGGCACGAATGGCTAAAAATGTTTATGTTAAGATATAAATTATTAAAGAAAATTTCTGTCAGTGTTATACAAAATACTTTCCAGACAAAAATTTCTATAGAATCTTGTCTTAACCAAACAATTTCTATAAACATTTGTGTCAAGACATTAATTTGTCTCAAGATAAACAACTTTTATATAAGTTGTTTGTTTGTCTCAAGTCAAGAAATATTTGTAGACATTTGTCTCAAGTATACATTTATGTCAAGATATAAATATTCAAAGAAATTTGTTTTCAGACATGATTTTTATCTCAAGATAAAAATTTGCTATAATAATTTGTGTCAAGTTAAACATTTTTAAAGAAAATTGGTTCAAGACATAAATGGCTAAAAATGTTTATGTCAAGATATAAATTTTTAAAGACATTTCTTTCAGTGTTATACAAAAAACTCTCAAGACAAAATTTTCTATAGAATCTTGTTTCAACCAAACAATTTCTATAATTGTTTGTGTCAAGACATAAATTTGTCTCAAGATAAACAACTTATATAAAAATTTGTCTCATGTCAAAAATGATTTGTTGACATTTGTCATAAAACATAAATTTCTATAGAAATTTGTCTCAAGACATAAATTCGTACATAAGTTTGTCTCGAGACAGAAATTTTTAGAGAAATATGTTGAAAAACAAAAACTTTTTTAGAAATTTGTCTCAAGACAACATATCTATAGAGATTTATCTCAAGACAAACAAATTTTATAAACATTTTTTTCAAGACATAAATTTCTAAAGGAATTTATCACAAGACATGAATTTCCACAGAAATATGTATAAATACAAAATTTTCTGGAGAAATTTATCTCAAGACAAACATATCTATAGAAATTCTTTTGAAGACAAACAAAAATTTATAGATATTTGCCCTAAGACATAAATAACTTAGATTTGAAGGACCACACTAGTATGTGTGTATGAAGACCAACAGTTGATTTAAAGTGAACCCTCAAAGAAGTACTATTGTACTGTGCCTCCAGTATCCTATATTTTAGCTCATTAGATTTCCTTTCATACAGCTTTGTTACTTTACCTTTTTCATTGAATTTACTCACTTAACTATTAAACGTTCTGAAAGAAATAAGATTCAAAACAATTAAATCGATACGTCAAAAGTATCTTTTTCCTCCTCGTTGCACCACCGGCAAGTGTAAACATGATGAATTGTCCCATAGTGTATACGATTTAATTTTGAATTTATACCTTATACTTCTATATACGAAGTCAAGCGAATGATATTTTTCCTAAGACATAAATAACTTAAAAATTTGTGTTATGACATAAATGTTTTTACAAATTTATCTGAAGATATTAATTTCTATTTAAAATAAGTCTCAAAACATACATTTCTATTTATGTTAGACTCGATTTTATGAATTTCAAAATTTTTGAAAATTTAGCGATTAGGTTAAATGCAAAACTTGGAAACATTTTTCTACATTTAAAAATGTAAATTTTCTATTCAATAAAAATGTTAATAAAAAAAATCTAAAAAGACAGAAAAAAACGATTTAAAATGTGATTATAAAAAAATAGATTAAAAAATCTTAATAAAAATGTTTTAATTAATTAAATATTTAACAACAAAATAGAAAACAATAATAAATTTTAACAACAATATCAAAGTGCTTTCTTAAAAATATTAATTTGCTAAATTTTTCTATAAACAATAAGAATGAAAAGATAAGGAGATTTAAAGCATACTTTAGGGAGTGGCAAATATATATTTGGAAAATATTAAAAACCTTAATCCCTAAAGTAGGCAATAGAATTTAACAAAGTTTGAATTGACAACAAATTCCTTATTTCCGTTTTTGTTTCATTTAAAATATGTAGTGATAATAAAGAATAAAAAAAGTAAGAATCATACACGTCCGGAGGTTAAAATAAAGCAAAAGTTCTTTTAAATTTATTAAAAAAGCAATTTAATTTAAAATGAAAAATTTTAGCTTTCAAAAGAAAAATAAAAATAATTAAAACAATAAACAAAACAATTACATACATAATTTTATAAAAACACACACACACAAATACAATAAAACATGTATGCATCTAAAATATACCATAACAATAAATAGTTTCTTTTTTTTTTTTGCAACAACATTTTTTCTAAATGTTTAAATTAAATACAAATAAATTATTTAACAAGCTTAACAAACAAAAATAATAGTAGGAAACATATTAAATTAAAAAAGAAAAAAACAAAAAAAAAAACAAAATTTGTAAAATGTTTAAAACTTTTTATAATAAAAGAAAAACAACAACAAATACTACAATTGACAAACAAACAAAAAATATTGACTTATGGTTTTGAGAACAACGCAAATATTAAAAAAAAAATAAAACAAAATTAAATAAAAACAAATAAATTATATAAAATTATATTAAACAATTTTTTTCTAAGTAGTTTAAAAACAACAAATATTATTATATGTCTATCCCACCATGTGATTAAAAGCAAAAATATTTATTATTACATATTATTATAAATTTATTAAATTACTAATTATTTTTAGTTTTAAAATATTTTAAACATTAACTACATACAAACATAACTATTTTTATTAAGATTTAATTAAATTTAACTTTTTGACAGTTATTTGTTTATATTTTTAAATATTTTTTGACATCCAAGATTCGAATATTTTCCTTTCTATGAGAAAGAACAAATCCACATCATCACAAATTAATAGAACTTTCTCACATTCCAATCGTAATGAATTCTATTTTGTAATTATATTCTGATTGATTAAGTTTTTGCTTCTAGAGAGCGAAATAATAGGCGGATATTAAGTACTTTCGAAAGGCTTCGTTCTTGGGTCAAACAAACATTATCACCCCTATTCTGCATTTCGATTACGTTTACGTATTCAGTGACGCAACGATCGAAAAAAGGTATTCCAACAAAAAACTGAATCGTAAGAAAAAGAAGAAGCAATTTCATTTCGTTTCAATGTTTTACAAATTATGTATTCTACGTTACGATCGTAAATACGTTTCGTAAGTTGTTGTTTATGTGGCGGAGAGTCGATTCGAAATGCAGAATACCAAAGTTTGCCAAACAGAGAAAATTTCGATTCGAATTTAAATGCAGAATAGGAGCCTATGTGTCAAGGTTTAGATTCGATTTGAAGGGCATTTTCTGAACATTTTACTGACAACGTTGTAAGATCTGACAATCGTGTATCACGGTTTTAAGTCCATTGATATACTTTTATGTGAATGTAGGTCCAATATGTTTGGTAATACAAACATCAACACAAACGCCATATACCCTCTCCTTTATAGTGATCTAACAAACTTGTTGCAACTATAGAACCTGCAACTAAAAGTCGTTTCATTTCGAAAGTAATTGTTTCATATTTTACAAAGTAGGAACGAACATGTTTATTCGTTCTTTTTATTGAAAAATAACAAAAAGTTTTGAATGCATTTTGTTGCTTTTTTCAGCAACGGTAGTACTCCTTAAAGCGTATTAGTCCAAGAATAAATTCCAATTGTGTATGTGGGAAAAATATACTCTATTTGACATTGTGACATCCCAGGTGATTTCCATATAATCTGCAGAAAAGTTAAAAATCATTGTTGCAAGTATTTTTCCGAATGATTCTGTTTTACATTCTTCGTGTATCCATTTATTTCGATAAATCCATACGAAAAGAACCAAAGGTACTAAGTCGCAATTTAGATCTGAGCTAAAGAATAGAGCGGATTGTTTGGTGTTTGACTTTCGAAGGTTTTGTGCCTCAATCGGACTTATAAACCTGATATCGTTTGTTGTTTTACCTAAAAGCAAGATGAGAAATCTTCTTCAAATAAGCAAGCCTGAGGTTAGTATGATGGAACATATTCTGGATGCAAACAAAATTATGACCACATCTGTACAAAATTGGATGTGCGAAACCAGAGAAATTTAGAGCATGTGAAAAGGACAGTGAATCTCTAGAGCACTTTGCCACTTTTAGGCATTCGTCGAAACAAACAGAATTGTCTTGAATGGGTCGATTTAAAATTTCAGAAAACGTCATGATTGGGTGTTGATTATGGGTTGGTATCATATTTTGTTGCCCAGGTCATCGTTGTCAATTGCAGTTGACCAAGAACGAAGTCACAGAGAATATGTAATCGGTCATTCAAAGGAAAATGTTTCATTCAAAGAGCCCTATATTAGAATGGGTCGTTTGAAGGTTTACGTACGTTAGTTGGTAGTATTGCAGTCTGTCAGTACGAAGATAGTGGGTTCAATTTCAACTGCAGACTCTGCATAAAAGCCCACAACAGGTCAAAATGTGGCAGAGATGGATACTTTCATATGAACCTACTATTTGTTTCCAGTTTCCACACTAAAAGTAATTTCATTTTGTGAACCATTTTATTACCTTCGGAAAGGAATTGTGTAATAAGGAGTACCTATGTAAAATCATTTTCTGCAATACATAAATTAATTATTAAATTATTATTTTTTATAATTTGTTTAATTAACAATAACCTTACATATTATGTATATCAATAAACAAAACAAATAGTATTTTAAACAACAAAAATATAAAATGTATTTAAACAACAATATTAGTTAGTAAGTTAGTCGTTTTTTCCAATTTTTAATATTTAAATGTCTATTTAAAATATAATTATTAAAATATTATAAAAAACACACACACAAACGAATTATTATTAAATTGAAAAAAAATCAAATAAAACACATTTTTTATAATAAAAATAAAAAATCATAGTTGTTACTTAAAGCTTGTATATAATTTTAATTTTTTTATAAATAATTTGTTTAACAATTTATTTTTCTTTAAATTTAAGTAGCGCTTACATTGTCTAACAAATTTGTAAAACAAATTTAAATAAATAATAAAAAATAAACAATATATCAAAATGAAAAAAAAATAAACAAAAAATTGTAAGCAAAGTACATAAAAATAATAATATAATTAACAAATTTTTTTAGCAGTTAACAAATTCTTCACTTAAAAAGCAAAAAAAAAAAACTACAAAAAAAAAAAACAAATAAAATTTTCAAATTTATATTAAATGTGCGTCGTGTGTATGTGTCTGTTATTAAAATTAAAAAAAAAAACAAATACTATTTTATTCAAATATTTATGATAAATAAAACAAAAACAACAAATACAAAAAAAAAACAAATAATTTGCAAATAAAAAAAAGAAATATCAGGAGATATAAAAAAAAGAAAAACAAATGTATTACGAGTAATAAATTTCAATAAAAATCTATAAAAAAAAACTTTAAAATTTTTATTTCAAATTGATGGATTAAGTAAGTATTTTATTCTTAATGGATCTTTATTATAATAAAACCAAAAAGTATCAGTTGAAGGGAAAAGTTTAAAAAAGTAAAATTTTACATTTAACCCACACACCAAGATAAACTATTATAAAGTAATGAGTCCTGCCTTAGATTCTGGCCTTAGGACTTCTCCATTACATCTACAATTTATGATATCGTGTCTTAAAGTTTGAAATCTTATAACTGCTCGGAGGCAACTTTATACATAAGATATCTTGAAAGAGAAAGTTGATATATCGGATGTTAAGCTAGCAGAATGAACTTTCAGATGATATACCACAAAAAAGTTGTCTTGATGCTTTTATAATGTCTCAAAAAGGGCAAAAATGGCATTTTCTTAAATTTCTGGTCTAATTTGATCTACAACACTGGATACACAACAATAAAATTTTCTTGACGCTGTTATAACGTCTCAAAAAGGACCAAAATTGCCGTTTAATCAAATTTCTGCATACGATATCTCAAATATAATAAAGAAAATCTAAGGTCAGATTTGAATTTAGCTCTGCTCAATACTTCCAACTTGATCTTAGGATTTCGACTTTATATCATTTACTCTGGACTATAGATGTTTAATTTTATGTTTTTATAGTCAATATTATAGAAAATCCAAAAAGTACTAGTTTAAGAATGAAAATGTACCAAAAGGCCTCCTTACGGAGAATCCTAGTTAATTAGAGTACTCAAAAATTTACAGTTAAAGAAAGAAAAGTATCAGACTATTATAGTCCTTGGTGCCCTATTGTTTAATTTTATGTTTCTAATTTTAATGTATCATTTGAAAAGACAAAAAGTACCAAAAATATATTTGCTTTTACTTAAGGATCCTGACTGCTTAATTCTATTTTTCAACGTTCAATATAATAGATAACTTAAAAAGTACGAGTTGAACAACGAAAATGTACCAGAAAATACACATTTATTGATTTTTATTTGCTTCTAGATTCAATCTTATGGAATCAAAAGTACTATTCAAAAAACAATAATTACCAAAATATACCATTTATAGAGGCAGATAAATGCAAGTCCATTTAAAAGAGGTTACAATCCAAAAGACTTACCAAATCGGTACCATAAAGAATATAGAAATGGGAGAGAAAATCAATGTCTCTATATAAAACCCAGTCGAAGAAGTGACTTATTTACTTAAAAACACATATTGGAACCGCAATTTCCCCCAGTTTGTAATGGATAGATATATTATTATCCCAGTTAATGGCAATGCCCCTGTCAGAATCTTTAGAATGCTTTTAAACATTTATATAAGTGTTTTGATAGCTTCTATATTTACTACTGTTTTATGATGTCACAGAATCTTTCTAATATTTTATCCTATAATAGTAGCCATCTTTTTACTCTCATTAATATCAAGGTTCTAACTTAATATGTTCAGCAGGCGCTAATCCACGGGCGAGGGTGGATATAGGAAAATGTATTTTGGTAGCTCCCATATCAAGTGTTGGCATTAGATTTATTACTGTTTTACTGCATAGAAGTGACTATCTTTTCCCTCTCATCTATATCAAGGTTCGAACCTTATCTTGCCAGTTCGTCCACAACCTCATTACCATACCCATTGAATTGTCCCGGCATCCAACACAATCTAATGTCAAACAGTCTACTATTGTTTCTACAGAAATTCTTACAATCTACAATCACACGCGAATGTACCTTGTGACACTCAACACAATCTAGTGTGACAAGCCAATGCTCTGAGACTTGTCACATGGTATAAGATTGTATATCCTGCAATAATAAGGTGTCAAAGGCCCTATATAAGCAATGTCCCATTAGCATCCCTATCAGGATCTTAGACTGCGTTTAACCAGTCATATAAGTATTTTGCTAGTGTAGGCCAAACAGAATTTGATACTTTGCAATCCCATTTACTGGCTTCTGATGCCACTATTATAGTGACCATCCTTTTCTTTTCATCTATATCAAGGTTCGAACCTAAGATCGCCAGTTCGTGAGCAACCTCATTACCACGCATATTGTAATGTTCCGGTACCCAATACAATATAATAACAGCAGTTTCATAATGACCCTAAGGGCATTCCTACAATTTACAACCAGGCGCAAATGTACCGTTTGACAAGCCAATGCACTGAGAACGCATAATCTGCAATAGTCAGGTATATTACTGTCTCACTTACTGAAAAATGCCCTAACTAAGCAATGTCCCATTAGCATCCCTATCGGAATTCTTAGACTCCGTTTAATTAGTCCTATAAGAATTTTGATAACCCCCATTTAAAGTGTTTGTCATAAGACATTTGTTGGTTAGGATAGCTTGATAGGAGGATGTATACTACATCAAATCCGAAGAAATACACTTAGGCCACTATCGGGACTGTTGCGCGCTCCTTATAAAGAAAAAATTAATGAATTATTTTTCAGAGTTCAGAAACTGATTTTATTGAACGTAATTCCTAAGAATCTTTCAATCAGTGTTAGTCAGGAATGTTATTTCCGGAATAACATCATTTCCAAGATACTTGGATCTAACTTCAACGAATGCCTAGCAGTGGCAAGGAAAGTGGTCCAGTGTTTCACTGTTCTCTCCACATGCTCTAAATACGTCTGAATCCACACGTCCAATTTTACATAGATGTGTTCGAAATCCTGTGTGTCCACTCAGGATACGTACTATCATACTAACTTCAGTCTTTCTCATTTTGAGGAGATTTTTCGTCATGCTCTCATCATTTTGATACTTTGCAATATAATCTACTATTCCAGGACTGATTTATGATCTTTTCAGATTCTTTTGATTTTACCATCCTATCCATGTCATCTATATCATAGGCTGGCCTACAACCAATTGTCAAAACTATACCCGAATCTATATGATTCCGTACCAATACCATTACTTTCCAGATGGTTGGGATCTCTGCTTGAAATGCACTTTATTCGTTAAGGAGTCTGAAGGATATCAGCAATATAGACACCGGTACTCTTTCGTTATTCATCTTGAACCCACTAGTGAAATATAGACACTTATCTTCTCTTTGTTTTTTGAACGTTTTCCTTACTCCTTAGTAAAACACAATGGGATATTTTTTTATATTTTTTAATATAACACATTTTCATTTTATTCATTATTTGTTATTTGTTATTAAAACTCATCAGCAATGTTTTATAATTTCGTTTATATTCTTTTTTAATTTTTTTCTTATTATTGTTGTTGTTATTATAATTAATTATTATGTATTTTTTTATATTTGTGTTTATCTGCTTTGTAATAATGTAGTTAGTTATGTATTAATGTTAATATGTGTGTTTGTTTGTTTGTTTGTTGTTTTTTTATATAGTATAGTGTTTGTATATATGTATGTATGTTTGTATTTGGTGTAAACTTATAATTTAAATATGTTAAGTAATTTTTTGTTTGTTTTGTTTTTGTTTATTACTAAATATATAATAACATATGTTTGTAAGTATGTATGTATGCCTTATACATAAATACATGTATATAAGCATGTATGTAAGTAAGTAAGTGTTTGTTAGCATTACGTTCTTTGTAAATTTATTTATTTATATTTTTTTGAGAATTTTGCACTAATAAAAATACACATTTTAGAATTAATTTACTAGAAATATTGCATGTTTGTTTTTAGTTTTTTTTTAATATTTGGTGGCAAAATATAATTAAATTTATTACATAAATTTTGTTTTAACGCTTAAAATTAAGAACGACAAATGCTAAAAAATTTTCAAAACAATCATTAATAATTTTTTCTTTTTTATTCAATTTTTTTATATGAGAAATTATAGTTTTTTTTTATTTTTTCAAATTAAATTAATAAATTCTTTTAATTAATTGTAGTTTTTATTAATTGTTATTAACAATTGCATTTTAAATACAATAGTTGTTGTTGTTGTTTAGCTTTTTATATATATTTGTGTTTTTTGTTTGTTTTGCTTTTCTTACAACTACTTAAATTACATGCTTTTTGTGATTTTGTTTGCTGGGTGTATTTTATAAATTAAGTAACAATTGTGATTGCATACTTTTAGGCTGAGGAATTATTATTATTTATTTATTCTTATAAACAAGTAATGTTGTTGGTGTAAAATTGTGAATGAAAGTGAAAGAGATAGTTAGAGTGGATGTGTGAGTGAGTGTGTGTGTGTTTGTTTAGGGGTATTAGTGAGTAGGAAGTTAAAATTTGTTTTTCTTATATGAAACAATTAAAGAGATTTATTTATTCTTATTGTAGATTTTTTTAGTACATTTTGTTTGGTTTTCTTTTTTTTCTAGTTTGAAACAGTTTGTTTTTATTATTCTTTATAGTCATTTTAAAACTTAACTATTTTATTATTTTATATTTTTTTTTAAATTTGTTTTTCATTATACATTTTTAGTTTATTTTTATTAAAGATTTTGTGATTTTTTCATTATTTTTTTTAACAATATTTTAATAGAAAAATAGTTTTTATAATTTATATATATAATTTATAATTTTATATTTATGCCAAGAGTTAAGTGTTTTATTGTGTTTATATTTTTGCTAATTATTAGTGTAGACTAGTTTTAGTAGTTTTACATTCATACATAATTGAAATTTTGTATAAAAAGTATACATTTTTTGGTGAATTATACATCGATCTTTAAGGAAACACTTTATGAGTTTCAGAATTTCATATTTGCCAACCGTTTAATATGTTTAGAACCCTGTGGTGAAATGGTTTTTAGATATCTGTTGAATCAGACTGCTTTATAAATGTCGTGTATTTCTTAACAAGATAGCGCAACTTTCGAAGCTGAAATTACTCAGAATCACTTTCATACACTTCACAATGTAAATGCAAACTTTACATGTTTGCTGAGATCAACAAACGGGGTCAACCTCGTCATTGCCCCTCTACGCCAAAGTTAGTTCGTCTAGAGAGTCTCTCGTGAATGTGATTGAGGATATTGACAGCCGTGTTGAGAGGTCACTATATAAGTATTGTTGATAAGACTTTAGTGAATGTGGCTGCGGATATTGACAACCCTGTCGAGAGGTCACTGTATAAGAAGAGGAATCTTATTTGTGAAGTGGCTATATCTTCCCTATAACAATTTGTGCACGGACGGTGGAACACTTCCATTGCTTATATCATGCAGGACTGATTGCTCTTTTCCGCAAATGTTTGAAATTTGGTTTCGGTGCCTTATGTTGTATGCGGAAACGATTATATCTCTCCTTCATTGATGTGCACAAGATTACCTTTTCATCTGCTAGGTCACCTATTTGATGGCAGCCTGTATAAGAAGAGGAAACTTCTTTGTTAGAAGGCTATCTTCTTCATAATAACTTGGTCATAACACTTGCATTGCTTATATCATGCAGGACTTAAGGCTCATTTCTGTATTCACCGAAATCGATGCCTTATGGTGTGGACATCAACGTATTTCTCCCAAATTGAGGTCCCCTAGTTGATGACAGCCTGTATAAGAAGAGGTGTTTTCTTTATAAGGAGACTTAATCTTCCCTATAAAAAATTTATGCATGGACGCTAAAACACTTCACGATTTAAGACTCATTTCTTCATAAACCAATATCGGTGCCTTTGTACTAAAAAAGTTAAGTATTTTTCGTCGCAAATGGTGTTGTCGGTGTATGCATAAACTGCCTTAAACATATGTATGTGTGTATCACTCTCTCTTACCCGATGTGATGTCCATAAGATTGCTTTTTTATCTAGGCAATAGGTTGGTTTGACACGACAGTCGCCATAGCAACATAACTGTCTAAATGGAGTTACAAAAAAGCATGAGGTTTGGGTATTACGAAAAGGGAACGATCGTACACTTTCATTCTATGTCCTACAAGTTTGAAATGATCTGTCTTGAATTGATCTTCAAATGTTTGTTTAGTTCAAATGTTCATTAGGATAGCTCCCCACAACAACCGCCAAGAAAACTCAATAGTCTTAATGGTGGGCAAAAGGAATGATATGTTTTGGGTATAACAAAAAGACCAATAATGAACTCAAGTAGGTTAACAAAGTTGCTGTTTAGCTGGCTTTTATTCTGTTTTGAATTTCCTCCATTTTAATTGTTCTCAGAAGGATATATATAAATTTGGATTAAAAAATAAGAAGAAAACATTTCAAAATTGAAACTTTTCGAAAAATTAAAAATGTTAATGCTTTTAAACAACAGTTTTTATAATTTTATTAGCGTTTACTTTTCTCTTATTAAAGTGCTTTGAAAATTTGGTTTTATTTAATAAATTAACAGTTTTATTATAAATATTTTAGATTTTTTTTTAGTTATAATCGGACTACTTTTTTGTTTTTTTTTTTACAACAACAATTTAGAATAAAAATAGTGAAATTGTTTGGAAATTTCAAAATTATTTGTTGAAATTTAAAAAAATAATCATGTTTAAAAACAAAAGTTAAGGTTTCATTAAGTTTTAAAGTTTTTTAGCTTTTAAAGGGTTTTGTTAGTTTATTTTTACAATAATTAGCTTGACTTTAATAAAAAATACTAAAATACAAATTAATTTGTATTTTGAATTTAATTTATGTAAAAATATTTTTTTCTTTCTTTTTCTTTTTAGAATTTTAGATTTTCAACTGAAAATAGAAAACATTTATTAAAGCTTAGTGTTCCTTATAGAATGTAGTTGGTATTTGTTAAAAATATTACCATATTTCTTTAAAATTAAAGCTTTTTAAAAGTATGTATTTGGGTAGAGTTGGAGGAGTTGTTTTCAATTGTATTTAAATAATAAATTAAGATCACATAATAGCTATCATATTAATAAGCATTAAATGTAGATTTTAAATTATAAACTAAACTAACATTTATCTTATTTAAATCATCGAATGTCTAAATACAAAGTAAAAGAAGATATTAAATAAAACGCCTAAGTTCCGACCACGAAATCCATAAAATATTGTTGTCATGAAATTGTTTCTTTCAAACTGGTTTAAAATTGAACAAATTTAAATAAATCATTAAAAAATACTAGTTCTAAAACTTTTTCAAACGCAGAATGTATTTGTTCTCTAAAGCTTCCCTAAAACTAGTGGCAAAGGATGATAATTCCAAAGAAAAGTGATTACTTTAAGAATGGTTTACATAACCGTTCTGTAAAAGGAACATTGACTTGCAAAATACCTGTTGTATCTTCTTAACGAACCGTTATAATAGAATTAGTTATGGAAAGAGTAAAATATTGTTCCTGGTTTGGGTTGTCTTTAATCTATATAGCAGCTGGATTTCTAAATGGTTTCCTATATCGTTTTTTTAGAATTAGAAAGTAGTTCCAACTATTGGATACAAAAAAATATATTTGTTACATTTTATTTTCTATTTATTTGTTTGTAATTTGTTTTCAACAAATGATAAATATGCAATGATGACACTCATTCAATTGTAATTCATATTGAACTACTTCGCAGCTGAAATTTTATATGGCAAATCATGTAATTCAGTTCGTAATTGGGGATTGACTAACGAGCAGCTATCTTTCCCGTATAGGTATTTACTTTTCCATTACAAATAAGCATGTAAGTATATGCTTTAGACAGATTTGTTCAAGGCAAAGTGTTACTATAATACAAAAAGTAGAAGTAACCACCCAGAAGTTTTATAGCGAATTTGAAACATCAATACAAATCTTTCATAGCTCAACTTTGCGACACCTCAGATAAAAAACTTAAATTGGTGTGATCTTTACCATTGGACTAACATCTTTGCACTTATTTTCCAACAATAGTTTTATTAAAAACTAAAATAGTTTTAATAAAACTAAGTTTTATTAAAAACTATTGTCCAATTCACAATCGTTGTCGTATCGTTGTAGTGTTGTATGTCATAAAAATTTTGCAAATAAATTTTTTTGAAACATAAAAAAATCAAATACAACCGTACATCACCGATTGTAAATTGCACAATTTTACACCCCTATTCTGCATTTCGATTACGTTTACGCATTCAGTTACCCAACGTTCGAAAAAAGGTATTCCATCAAAAAACGGAATCGTAAGAAAAAGAAGAAGCAATACTATTTCGTTTCAATGCTTTACGAATTGTGTATTCTGCGTTACGATCGTACCTACGTTTTTTATAAGTTGTTGTTTATGTGGCAGAGAGTTGAATCGAAATACAGAATATCAAAGTTGCCAAAACGGAAAAAATTTCGATTCGATTTGAAATGCAGACTAGGGGCCATATTTGTTGGGTGTATAACAACTTTATTTTTTTGTATAAAGGAATGATTATGACCCTCACCCTGGCCGCCTAACATTAGCGATTTCAATTTAAAATCGCATAATAGTTTGCGTTCACATTTCGCCTCCACATTCTGTTACACAAGGGAAATGTCGTATGAAAAAGATAAAGCAATTCTATTTAGTTTCCATGGATTATGATCATAGCCAAGTTTTTGTATCTTAAGCAAGAATTGGTTTCTACTTTTCGTTCCATGTTTTCCATGCAAAAATCTAACCGCAACCTCATGATTAAACTAACGACTTGCAGTGGTTTCCGTAAGCCAAAAATGAATCCACTGATTCAGTAACGAACGGAAAATAGAAACCAACTGAGCCCTAATTTTGTTTAGCGAAATGATAAATATCAAAGTAGCAAAACGAATATCGATTCCAATTGAAAGGCAGAATAGGTTTGCATCGAAAAATGTCTTCTAGAAAAAGAAGATGATATAACAGTGGCTAAAGTTTTTTTAAAGTTGTATTGGACTTTCAGATGTTCTCATAGATTTTATTAATAAACTCAACCTCTGGCTCTTAAATATTTCCAAAAACTGCTTAATGCTTTAGAAATTTATAAATTGGTCTCTGGTAGCTGTGAACTGAACTACAAATACATGTACATATAAGTTTGAAACTATTACCACTATACGAACTCTAATCCTATTAAAAGCTTTTAGAAAAACAAAAAAATTTCCCAAAAAACTAAACATCTTCTAAATACAATTGAAAAAAGTATAGTTTTTTTGGTGTATGTATGTATGAGTGTGTGTGTTTTAGATTTTCCTAATTAAACAAATTAATATTTTGCTTCATATATGTATGTATGTAGTAGTAGTTTTAATGAAATCAATCATTCATCATACTCTTGTTCACAAAAACTAATAAAACATTATTTGTATATATTTTTTTTTAATATTTTTTACTTTTTTTGTATTTGTTTTATTTTTTTCTTTTAATTTTTCATAATTAACATTTATTTTTCTTTCTTTAGTTCTTAACTTGCTTTAAAACTATATTTTAATATTTTGTTGTTTGTTTTTTTCTTACTTTTGTTTTGTTTTAATTTGTTATAAAGGAGAGATAGTTTAGGGTTTTCATTATTATTATTAAATTTATTTGTTTGTTGTGGTTGTTGTTGTTGTAGATTTATTATTTTTGTAGCAGTTGATGTTGTTGTTTTGTTGTTAATGTTGTTTAGGAAAAGAGATAACAACAGAAAAAAAGAATAATAATAATAATTATAAGAATAATAATAATATTAATAATAATAATAATTTTATATATTTAATCTAGATCAGCTATGCTGTGGTTGTTGAAGTGGTAGCATTTGTTGCTGTAGGAGCGTTACTAGCATTGCACTGTATTAGGCCTGTATTTTGCGCATATGGATGATTATGATGGTGATGCACATTGTTGTGATGATGATGGTGGTGATGATGATGGGGATGGTGCGTGTGTGGATGATGTGCTAAGTGATTGTTATTATTGAGATGAAAATTTAAAGCGCCCGCGCCATTATTACCATTTGCCGTAACGGCCCCTACTGTAGACGAGGACGACGACGAATGTTGATCGGCTGTCGTGCAGGTGCTGTTCGTAGAGCAGGTGTTGGGAGTAGATGTATGATTGGAGGAGGTATTGTTAGTAGTAGAGGAAGCAGGAACTGCCGAAGTACAATAATGCATAGTATCACCAAATTCGCCGCTACTTAAATCACCTAAGATACCCCCAATAAGTCCACCACCGCCACCAAACTGTTGTGACTTTAGATTGGCCTCGGGCTGTGTACATATTGGAGGTTGTGCCGTCGTATTACAATCCATAAGATTATTGTGTTGCACTGAATTGACATCCTCGTTTAAACTCCCCTTAATTGAATCTACACCACTACCACCGCCACCACCACCACCTCCACCACTGCCGCCTCCTGACGATGAGGAATTTGTTTCTGTTGCATCATTTTGTGAACTGCCACTACCAGTGCCACCGCTTCCACCGCCGGTGGTATCATCGGTTAATCTTAAAGCCACTTCTAAATCACGTAAAACATCGGTCTCCTTTTCATCAATTAAATTAAAACGCCTGTGCAGAGCGGTCAAATGGGCAAAAGTTAAATTAAGGTGCGTATGCAAACCCAATAGGGCGATTTCTCGGAAATGCGCCGCATACAGATGTGCTATCACATGAAATTGCAAGCGTAAAATTTTACGGGCAATCGATTCAAACGAACTGGGAAATTCGTTGGCATATTTGGTAGGAAATATCGATTCATCGCTGACAGTTTTTTGGGTAAATGTCATCACATAATCGATATATTGAGGAGCCGCTACGCGGGTCTTTTTACCTTTCTCATCAAACCATAAGTACGTTCTGTTAAGAGTAGGAGAGAGAGAGAGAGAGAGAGCGGAATTAAAATTTATTTGTTGTTTTATATTAAAAAAAGAAAACTTACCTGTTGCCCGGTCCTGTCATATCGGGACAACCCGAAGTGGTACAAAATTCACTAATGGTGCCATAAACCAAATTTACATGTTCAAAAAGAGCCAAAGCTAAAATGGTAAAAGATAGGGAGAGAGAGAGAAAAAGAAAGTTAATAATACAACTTTATTAATTCTTTTTGATAAATATTCATTAATCAATTACTTCGTTTATAAACAAATTTAAAATATAAATCAATTTCCTTAAATGAAGAGAATGACTAATAAATATAAAAAAACATTAAACAAATTTGCATAAATTTCAATTCAAAATCCAGTGGCTTGTGTTGGGTCGGTCTGTCTTTTTGTATTTTTATTTATTTTTGTGTTTTTTTTTTATAGAAAGAAAGTGAAAATAAACAACAACAACAACAATAACTATATGGCAAATTTTAAGCCAAAACTACGAATGAATCTTTTGGGTGTTACTTAGCGCTGTTGACTCTGACCGACTTCTGTGGATTTAAAATCTTTACTCTCTTCTTCATTTCTTTCTTTCTTTTTTATAGTTTCTGACAACAATAAACTTTAGATTGTTGAATAGTTGTTTGTTATTATTATTTTTTTTCTATTATTGAATGGAAAATTATAATACTTGTGATGTAATATTTGCCAAATCTTTTGTTAATGTTTTATATACTTTTTTTATAGCTATGAAAGTTGTTTTAATATATTTTTTATATAAACGTTCACAATGTTAAACTCTATTATTTAAGAATTTCTTTTAGTAAGAAAATCTGGTTTTAATATTTCTTTAAAACTTAAATCTGGTTGTTTTCAAGGTTATAAACTTAATTTGTTATTGTATTCTTTAAAAAAAATTAGCAATTTATTTATAATTTTATTTTAATTTATAAATAATAACTAAAAGAAATACTAGTTTGTTTAGAATATTACTCCTACAGACATTTTAAAACCCTTGTGGTTGGGTACGTGATTTCTTAACGAAATTTATTTAAAATAAATATTAATAAACTAAAGATTTATTTTGTTTTAATAAAAAATTATTATCTGGTTTTGAAATTGTCTTTTAATCGATAAATTTTAAAATTGTTTTTTTAAGAAATTTTAAAAATTTTATTTGGTTTTTTGAATTGGACTTTTCAATGCTAAAAGGTCTTACGATAATTACAAGTTTGTTGTTGTAAAGTTATTATTGGGGTTAACAGCCCTTAGCCCATTATTCGGGTCATTTTAGTACGTAGACCCAGCTGTCATTTCGAGATAAAGTTACAGGTTTAATGCCTGCTGCTCACACATAGACCCTGCCTATCCCAATAAATGTTTAGCATGAGGTCAAGGTCGCCATGACACTCACTACATGTTAAACTGCTCAGCCAACCCTGGGGTTAACAGCCCTTGGCCTAATAATTGTGGTCATTCTGTTACGTAGATCCAGCTGTCATTTTGAGATAAAGTTACACGTTTAATGCCTACTGTTCACACATAGACCCTGCCTATCCCAAGGACTGGTTAGCATGAATTCAAGGTCGCTATGACACTCACATATTAAACTGCTCAGCTAACCCTATTTCACTTTGTTTACTTTAGATTTATGGACACATTTAGTTGAAATAGCCCATTTTTATGCCTGAGAATCTCCAATTACATTAACTAGCTATAACCACAACAACATAATTACAATACTAAGAACTAAAGGATTATGACAGAGATGGAGAGTTAAAAGTACTAAATTAATTTTGGAACTTGTTCATCTATTGAAGAGTTTACTAATTAATCTATGAAACCGATCGAGCATATAATTTTTTACTATCCTAGGAGACATACATACATCTCAGGCTGAAATGATTAGGAAAAAGTTTTCACAATGAAATGGGGAATATTGCGGGTCTTGACCCTCGCAGTATCTTTGATTTGGACAAGGGAATTACTCACTTTTTCTACTGGGCTTTATAGGTAGAACACGATTTTCTCTCCCATTGCTTATTACTTTAGAGTTCTGACTTATCTTCCTTCTTCTTTCTTTTTTTTGGTTTCTACAAGTGTTATTGTTTCTCTGTTTTTTGTTCTTTGAAGGTAATCACGATGGACCTAATGGTCACCGAGTGAATATGTATCTTTTTACGGAGCATAACCCTTCATAACCTAAACCTTATCTATGACGTATGCAATCTATGGACTAGTATATTACTATTAATTGCTTAGTCTATGGACCAACATTTTAAATAGTCTATTGAATAGTTTATTAAATATTTAGTGGACTAATTTAACGTCTGGTATATGGACTAGACTATGCACTAGTCTTTTGACTATGCTATGAGCTTGTAGTTTAACAATTCTATGGACAACTTAAAAAAGTTTGTATATAAAATATACTTAATATACATTTATGTCGTGTGGATGAGGCGGTATTTTTTATATCAAAAAGTACTGAGTAAAGTACAATAGTACCATGCCTGGGTTGTGGTGTTGTTTACGTAAAATCAAAAAGCGTGAAGCTGTTACGTTGTTGTAATTTTTATAACAACACTGTGGTAACTTTTTTTTGAATCTAAAAATTTAAATGGCGCCGCATAAAACAAGCATAGTGCCAGGGTAACAATCCAAGAAGCCTTGTCCAAGAAATACCGAAACGACCTATAACTTTGTATTGGAAGCCAGATCACTTAGACATAGCTAATGAGTTTTGTAGTCTCCACCAAAATCCAATGAGTTTTTTATGGTCCTACACCACAGTAACGCGGTACCGTTATCCGACGTCACACACTAAACCAATGCGGTAGTGAAACGTAAAACTCTCGTAGGCAGAGCAAAAAGGACGGCCTGATTACCCTTAAGATATAATGGCAATGACGCACGACGGTTTTTCTTCACCCAGAGCTGAATTACGAATACTGTGGTAACTTCGTGCGATTGTTTTGTGTTTTCGTCTTCTATGATTAACTAAAGATGGAAGTACACAACACGCTCTGAGGCAGCAAAGCGTTTTACGCGTTGTGTTTATATTGGCTTGCAAGTATGGATATATATTTTTTATGGGAATATCAGTGCTTGGAAGTTTTTTGTTTGTTTAAAAGAAATTTAACAAAGTTAACATTTTACGCCGACCACATAAGATTAACCATATTATGTTTAATATGTAACCATAATATGGTTACATGAAACAATAATATGATTACTTGAAACCATAATGTGGTTGCTTGAAACTACAATATGATACTACAACATCACATTATCACTATATTATGATGAAATATTCGGACTATATTTAATCATAATGTGATAGGTTATTATACTAATAACGACCATAATATGTTTTAAATTTAACCATAATTCTAACCATAATATGTTGCTCTTAGATTATGGTTACCACAACTATATTTTTTCTCTGCGTGTAGATACTAATACTCGAATATTACTCGAATATTAAAGAGAGAGCACAGAATTGCCACGATGATAGCATCTTCGCCCTGAAAAGACACGAGTTATACCAGGCGAAAACTTTAATAACTAAAAACCTTCTCGCCGGAAAATCTTGAAAACTTTAAATCTTTGTTATGCAACAATATGTTCTAACAAATGATCTATAAAAAAACACTTTGTTTACACAAAAGTTTTGTTTTATTAAAGTACAATATTTCTCTTTCAAAACTCGTTTATTTCAACCTTAAATTGTTTAAGGAAATTGAATCGATTTATGGTAATTATTCACATTTTAAAGCTTTACATAAATTACATTACAGTAGGTCAGATTATAACACATAAACGTCAATAGCTACTAGTCATTCTAATTAATTAATTATTTAATTATTAATAAATAGTAAATACTATAATAATATTGTATAGGAAATAAATTTCTAGATAAGATTATAAAAACAGGTGTTTTCCGTTGCCTTATTTTCCATTGAACGTTTATAATTTCTGTGAAAATTGTGTTCTTTGTGAATTTATTTTCGCTATTAAATACAAAATGGTTACTAAATGAAGTTAATTTTTTATCAAATTACAGTCTACGTCTTAATAATATTCAATAAAATAGGGGAATTACAAAGACGTTGTTTCTTAACGAAATAAATTTTCGTTTTCGGATTAGTCATTTCGAAAAATACACAAACTTTTATGTTCTTTTTATAAAATCTTACTTTAATTAGTCTTTTTAAAGAAAACTATATAAAATTCTCGAGATCTTTGCAAAAAGTTAAAAAAAACTTACTATGTGATGCCAGCCATTCATTATAATCTAAACCAGCTGGTAGATCAACTAGAGCTTTGAGATCAGCTTCAGGTAATTTACGTTCTAAAACACTTTCTTCCAAATATAATTTGGTATCTGTTGAGTTTTGATCACCATCTCGTTCTTTACGACGAGCTTTTCTGTAATTAGACAAGAGAAAATAAAAACATAAATTAATACAAATTTTAGCAAAATATTAAATTAAAAATAAATCTAATTTAAAATAATTTCGGTTAAAAATTGCTAAAACTATTGTATATAAGGACTAAAACTACTTCATTGTTGAAAATTTTGAAAACGTGTAAAAAATTTGTTAAAAATTTGTCGAGATAGACAGGACTATAGTCTC
Source organism: Lucilia cuprina (assembly GCF_022045245.1). Classification (NCBI taxonomy): domain Eukaryota; kingdom Metazoa; phylum Arthropoda; class Insecta; order Diptera; family Calliphoridae; genus Lucilia; species Lucilia cuprina. The sequence goes on along the minus strand of NC_060953.1, from coordinate 17,929,680 downwards.
GACTTTGTATTAAAGTATATTCTCGACTTTAGATTGTTCTTCAGATTCGAGTGGAGTCTAGACTATTGATCAGATTATAATGTATACTATAGTCTCAACTTAAAATTAGACTATAGTCGACTCTATACCAAACTTTAGATTAGGCTATTTACTAGACAATAGGTTCGACTATAGGCAATTCTTTAGTTTCGACTATAGTAAAGTCTATACACTAGAATATAGACTAGTTCATAGACTACACTATAGCCTAGGCTATAGATTAGACTATAGAATAGACTATAGAATAGACTATAGACTAGACTATAGATTAGACTAGACTATAGACTTGACTATAGACAAGACTATAGATTAGACTAGACTATAGACTTGACTATAGACTAGATTATAGACTAGACCTTAGACTAGAATATAGACTAAACTATAGATTAGACTATAAACCAGACTATAGACTAGACTATAGACTAAACTATAGACCAGACTATAGACTAGACTATTTACTTGACAATAGACTAGAGTATAGACAAGATTACAGACCATAAACCTTAGAGAATACAATAGACCAGAGAATAGACTAGACTATAGACTACAGTATAGACTAGACTATAGACCAGACTATTGACTTGACTATAGCCTAGACTATTGACTTGACTATAGACTAGACTATAGACTACACTATAGTCTATACTATACTAGACTATAGACTAGAATATTGACTGGAGTATAGAATTGACTGAAGTCTATACTATTGACTAGTCTCTACTTTAGACTAGGCTACGGCCTATTCTGAAGTCTCAGCTAAAGTTTATGAAGACTCCAAAAATCATCTTTGTAGTGTAAATTTAACGTGATATTTTAGATATTTGTGCTAAAGTGTAAGTGTAACACTGCTATCCCAGACGACTTGCGTTTGCATTTGCTTACCCAGCTACACATAATATACTATCGACTGAGGTCTGTGCGTAACGGTAAAATGTACCAATAGTTTCACCAATTTTTGTCGGTAATGCTGTAACTTGCCACATAAAGCGTACAGTTTTTATAATACATTTAAATACAAATGATGTTGAACTATTCGGTGCAGACGTTGTTGTTTCAATATCTTTCATTTGTGTGTTGATGTCTATATGTTGCGGGTTTATTGGCGAATGGTTTTGTTGTTAAGGGGGTGGTGGGTGTGATGACTTAATAATAGTTATGTATGTGTGTCTATATATAAGTATGTGTGATGAATTTTCTACAAAAAGGTGGGTTCGTTCGTAATTGCTTGATACAAAGTTCAAAGTAAAGTGTTTCTGTTTGTTGTTGTTGTTGCTGTATTTTCAGCCTATTTTCTTGGCTTTGTTGTTTTAAGTTTCCAGGTGGTGCTTTTCAAGTGGTATGATTATTTTTATTGTTGTTTTTTTTTTGGTTTTGTTAAAGTAAAACTTTGTGCCTTTTCCTTGTGTTGTTGTTTAGTTTAATAATACTTCTTTGGTTTATTGTTGGTTTTTTTTTTTGTTAAAACAAGAATTAATTTTAAATTTTACATATTTTTAGTGTAATTTATTTAATAACTTTTGTAATATTTATATTTTTAAAGTTTTTTATTTATATTTTTTTAAATTTAACACAGCCATTTGTAGAAGTTAAGGTGGATTAACGTTTTAAACACGTCACGTTATTTAATTTTACTGATAAAAAACAAAAAAAGTTTTAAACAATTATATTTAAAAAAAAAACACAAATTTATTGCTCTACTAGTTCATTTGCAAAGGTTTTTCTAACAAATGAGTGCTTTTTTACGCGCTTTTGCTTGCTTTAGAATATTTTATATAAATAAATACAAAATTGGAAAAAAGTGGAAGAAAAAAACTGAAAAATTCGTAATCTGATGGTTGGTTTTCAGTCGCTGTTATCAGCTTTTTTAACGTAAACGAATGATTTTTTTTAAATAATGAAAACAAAAACAATAAAACCTATTTGTTTTTTAATAGTCTTGTAGTAGTATTGGTTACTACTACCTCAACTCTACACTACTTTGTATACAAATGCCCAATAGTTGTAAAATATAGACATTATTTGTTTATTTGGCAAATTTTTAGTGCTTTCGTGTTAAAAAGATATTCATTTGATTACTTTAGGCACCACTGGTAATCTAACAAAAAGTCTGTGTATAATATTAAATAAAATTATTCGCCTGTCTTCTTTAAAATACTACCTTAGTCTCTAGTAAGGGAATACCACCGAGAACTGCTGGGATGTGTTACTACTTAAGCATTAGTACCAATAGTATTTGTTGTTTTTCGATTTTTACAAACTTTAAATGTTTGTTTGTTTTTACTCCTGGTATGTAGTTTGTGGTTTTTAGCAGCAATTGTAACCGCAAACTAAAATCCTAAATAGTGGCAATCAGCAAACGTACATAAATAACAGAAAGATACGTATTTTTAATTTTTGAAAAGTAATTTTGGCACTAGTGCGAACGTTATAAGCAGAGCTATTAAAGAATTTATTCTTAAAAACCAGATAACTCTCTTCATAGAACCCATAGTTAGATATACAGATAGATATATAGATAGATAGATAGATAGATAGATAGATAAATAGATAGATAGATGGATAGATAGATAGATAGAATGATAGATAGATAGATAGATAGATAGATAGATAGATAGATAG
>NC_060953.1:17926541-17926983 GCF_022045245.1 Lucilia cuprina | reverse complement strand
AGATAGATAGAAAGATAGATAGATAGATAGATAGATAGATAGATAGATAGATAGATAGATAGATAGATAGATAGATAGATAGATAGATAGATAGATAGATAGATAGAATGATGGATAAATAGATAGATAGATAGATAGAAAGATAGATAGATAGATAGATAGATAGATAGATAGATAAATAAATAAAAAGTTTGGGTCTCTTGGTACCCTTCCACTTAACTAATCTGTATCCTCTCCAAACCAATTTTTCACAGCAATATTCATCATAAATTTCTTAAATTTTGCAAGAAATGTTAGACTTACATATTCAATCTGTGTTCCTGCAGAATCAGGCATTGTCAGAGAAATAGAGTGACGTTCTCTCTCTGTGCTTTCTACACAAGTCGTTACAGTATAACAAGCTTGTGGTCTTAGTGGCTTGTACGTTGGCCTATGTCGACCA
>NC_060953.1:17851469-17926441 GCF_022045245.1 Lucilia cuprina | reverse complement strand
TAGATAGATAGATAGATAGATAGATAGATAGATAGATAGATAGATAGATAGATAGATAGATAGATAGATAGGTAGATAGGTAGATAGATAGATAGATAGATAGATAGACAGACAGACAGACAGACAGACAGACAGACAGACAGACAGACAGACAGACAGACAGACAGATAGACAGATAGACAGACAGACAGACAGACAGACAGACAGACAGATAGATAGATAGATAGATAGATGGATAGACAATCAGCTGTTTTTTGTCAAAAGGTTGTTGTAATGACTTCACCTTAGTTTCGCCATAGTAGTAATCTAATCTATTTTTTTTGGTTTTAATTAGGATGGCGGTGCATCAAGCACACATATTGCCAGGTTATCACACGTTTGTCCAGAGAAAACCCCACCAACCGACCTATACCTTCATATAGGAAGTTGGAGCATCCGGACTTGATTTCATCAAAAGTATTAATGGTCTCCACCAGAAAAAAGTTCCAGAGTTTTAATGGTCTCCACCAGTAATCTAATCTAGAACATGAATCGTGTAATTCAATTCTAGCCCATCTGGCAACCATATAAACGTATAGCCGTAATACTTTAAAATTCTAATGCCAAAACATAAACTTTTTTATTAAATTTTTATAAAAAAGTTTTTTTTTCCCACAATATTTAATATATTAAGTTGGTTATTGTTTTAAATATATAAACATAAATAAACTTGTCCTTACCTTTCAATTTTTAATTCAAATATTCTATGACAACAAAGAAATAATACTTCTGCCATAACATTTTATCATAAATCTAAACTAAAACGTGCTCTTACTTTATTATCGAAAAAAAGATATAAAAGTTTTTTGTTAAATTCTTGCGTTTTTAATTTTACCTACATAATTTAGCTTTTTTTTATAAGTTACAACCAGAGCCTTTGTTAAATTTCTAGTGACATCTTTTCAATACCACGCTATTGATGTTTAGATTTAAAAAATTCTTCTAATAGAACAATAATCAACATAGAAAATCAGCTGTTTATTTGAATGTTGCCATAGTTTTGTTACTTTTTGTCTCTTTTTATTGTGGGAAAATTAAAAAGAGAGAAAACAATTTTACAAAATATGTATTGCAATATTAAGTAAAATAATTATTTTTCTAGTTTTAAATTTGCTTTATTTCCTTTCATATTTACAAAAAAAAAAACAAAAAAAATACGACTTTTTTTATTGCCAAACAAAGAAGTTTATTCATCGACTTTGTGAGGTTATATGCATCACTACCAACAACAACAACAAACAAGTTAATTAAGTTCACATTAGAGTATTACATTTAAGCGTTTTTTTGCTTGTGGGCTCTTTGTTATATTTTTGTAAAAAAATACTCATACATCATGTTCGTTAAAAAACTAGACGTCGAACTTTAATTTACCAGGGATATTAGATGTATAGGGAAAAAAATAAATAAATAAATGTGTAATAATAAAAACACTTTGCAAGGCCAGATAACAATGTGTATTTAATGTTTTACCTATTAAGTTTGCTTTCAATACAAATATTAATGTAAAGCTATGAGGGCTTGCAGTTACAGGTGATGACCAACAATATACGAACCATAAAACTGTTAAATTATTATGCCACATATAAAGAAGAATTATACTGGAATGGAAAGCTTATCTTGTGTAGTTATGTTATAAGACTTATTATCTGGACCCTATTAACTTGTTGTATCACTGTTACTTTTTACCCATTAAATGTTCCATTTACATTATTTTTTGTATGAAATAAACATTATAGAATAATATATCGTTTGCAAAATGATGTCACAATAACGTTGAACTTAACCAACCATAATGTAATCAACATATAGCCAAGCCATTCATTTCATCAGTTTTTGAACTGTTATCACAAAGTTTTGTTATTGTTTACAGATACAAATATATGATGAATGTGTCTTTATTAATATCAAGTAAACAAATTCAATTTTGTTAAATTATTTTTTATTCAATAATATAAAAAAAGATTTAAGACAAACTAACAAAACATCTATTTTCAAAGAGAAGTGATTTTGAATACATTTAAGTTGGCAACATTATTAAGAAGATAATTAAAGCAATCAACATTGTGGCAATTAAACAATATTAATTGAATCATTGAATCGTTGAAAAATATTCAAATTAATGTACATTTATAATAATAATAAAAAAAAACAAACATATCATGAAAATTTAAATGCGTAGACATTAATAAATACCAAAAAGTTCATTGTATAGAAAGAAACAAATATGTATATAAACAAATTATTTTGCAAAGAAATTGCCAAGATAATAACCATAAAAATAAAGAATATTAATATTAAATGACGAATTGGCAGAATGAAAATCAGACCATATTTAAAATAAATATTTGTTTTTTTTATTATTAATTTTGTTATAACAGTAAAGAAGGCAATCAAGTATAGGGTGTTTTAACTTCCCCGGCGAAGAATACTGGGATTTTTTCAAATCGTTTAAGCGATTATTGTTTTTCTCTGAAGCTAATCTAATAATTTATGTAGAATCGTGGCGTTCGGAAGGTCAGTGGTTAGTATTCTAACACTGGAGGTGGTGGGTTCGGTCCCCACTTTTGGTACTGGTTAAGAAGAGCACAACAAGTCCGATGGAGCAGAGATACAAGCCGATGCAAAATGATCAACGGCGGCGGCACAACCATTTTCGGTCGACTGCGGCTTCTTATAGAAAATATCGGCGGCGGCTAAATTGTCGGCTCAATTTAACTTTTATTGTATTGAGAATTATCTGTATTATAGTCTGTTATATATAAACATGTCTCTATATAAGTTTTTTCTCAAGAAAATGGACACACTAGTCTACAGACTAGTGAAGGCTGCTGATTGGCCTATGTCTTGCTCTCATAATAGAGTATTAATTAGTCAGCAGTACCTAAACTATTCAACAGACTTATCTAGAGACTAGTCATTAGATTAGTCCACAGACAATAGTCAATAGACTAAGAAGTCTTTAGATATACAGGCCTATTCTGAATAATTAATTACCGCATAATTTGTTTCCTTTCCTATACATAAAGAATGCAAAAGGGATTAAACTCCCGGGGAATTATTGTTCATAATTGGTCAGATAATCAAAGCAAATGATTATCGAAGTTAACAATTCACCGATTACCATAGTAGTCGTTCGTTTGAGAAGGGACCCAAACTAAAATGATACCAGACAGACGGCTCAATCCTAGACACATCATTTCTAGACTGTCTGACAAATAGTGATCAATGTTCCACAAAAAGATTCCAAAAGTAATGAAGATATCACTAGTTCTATGTTTGCAAGCGTTCTAGAATTAAGTGGGTAACATAAAACCGTTATACACGGTTTTCAGACCTTACAACGTTGTCAGTAAAATGTTCAGAAAATATCTAATAATCGTCTGAACTTCAAATTTTTATTTTGCAACGTTGCCAGAAAAAGTATTAGCGACAATATTGCAAGACAAAATTTGTAAGTTGAAAGTATTATTCGACATTAAGAACCGTGTATAGGTACATAGATCTAAGAACCGTGTATACATTACAATAGAAGAAGTTTATGAATGGGTTCTAAAGATAATAAAGCCATCAAAAATTCCAAAGAGAATCTGAATCTGCTGTTCGAGAATCTGAAATGTTTCTGTTTGCACGCGTACAAGAACATATTAATTTAAAACAAATTCTAAGATTTTTCTTGAAGTATTTAAAATGGTATAAAACATTAATATAATTATTTTTTTTTAAATATTTAATTTTCTTTAAATGTCCAGGGATTGTTTTTCCGAGAAATTTGTGAAAACCCGCTATAAAAACCCTAAATATAAAATAAAAAGAAAACTAATTATTCAAGGTGTTTGTTTTTACAATTCAAATGGCGATAACAGAGACAATTATTTAAGGTGCTATCAAACCACAAAACAGCAGTGTGAGGAGATACTAAAAGGGCAAGGGTTAGAAAAAAAAATGTTTTAAATTGAAATGAAAAAACTCATGTTAAACAACAAAAGGCAAAGTATTTTCTAACAGTAAAAACTTATACAATAGGTTAGAGGTTAAGAAATATTACAGTTTTAATTTTAATACAAAAAATTTTACAAATTTGCGGAGACCTATAACTTTCAAGTTATCGAAAATGTGTCTGCATTGCTGTCATACTAAAGTTTTTTTTATTATAGTTATCTAATAAAAAGAAATTTCCTTAACTACTTTTAAGGTTAAACAAAGTTTAAACAAACTAGGTTAAATCTCTACAAAGTTTAAACTGACCCTTTTAAAATCTTAAAATCACATGCAATATGAAAGATTACGCCGACATTATTGCACGTCTCGCTGTCTAAAAGGTTTCCAAATCATTATCGTTTTTAGTTAAGCGCAACACCATATGTTTTTTATTTCTAATAAACTGATAATAAAAAAATATATTTTATTATTATTCTTACTATAATAATTTAGTTTATTAGAAAAAATATTCCTAGAATAATAAAGGTAAACAATGACTTTGAGAATATGATAAGAAAAAAGCACAAAAAAAAAGAACAAAAAGTGTTATCACTAAAAACCACACTCTCTTCTCTGCACACACAAAAAAAAAACACGCACAAACGTATAGAGAACAATAAAAACAACAAACAAAACTAAATGGCAAAAAAACGTACAACAACTGAAAAAGAAAACGAAACTGTTGTTAGTGGGAGTGTTTGGGCTCAGCGGTAGTAAAACATTTTAAAACACCGTTAATGATCATTATTATGACAGAGAGTAATATAGACAAAAAAAGTTGACAAACAAAAACATACATCCACAATCACACATATAAACAATAGGCTAATGAGCAAAGTCATTGAATGTAAAATTAAGAAAATCAATAAAAAAAACACTCAAATGAAAACAAATCACATGTTTTCTATTATAAAGAAAAAATAAATTTTATAAATTTAAAAGAATAAATTATAACATACTAGATATTTTATTTAAAAATTTAAATCAAAAAAATTACAAATAAATAAATGATATCAGGAAGAGGCAGAATAAGGAAATAGACACTTACAGATATTATACTAAGTTTGTTTGTGTTTAGGTTAATGATAAGATAGTATATGTATGTAAGTAAGTTTGCAAACAGTTGCTTAATATGTTAATTACAACTAAGACTACTGGCGGCAAGCGACAATTGTCAGAAAGTATTTGCTTTACATTTAGTTTAAAACTTCTTTACTAGGGGAATATTAAAGGTAAAAGGTGTAATACACGGTTGTCAGATCTTACAACGTTGTCAGTAAATTGTTCAGAAAATGTTTAATAATCGTCTGAACTTAAATTTTTTCTTTTGCAACATTATCCGAAAAAGCATTACCGAAAATATTGCAAGACAAAATTTGTAAGTTGACAGTTTTATTAGACATTTTCTGCACATTTTACTGCCAACGTTGTAAGATCTATCAACCGTGTACACATAGCATAATACTTTGAGAAACCCATTTTAAATGGATGGCTCTAAACTGGGAGACAAAAAGACTATGTTAGTCTAAACACAGAAACCAATATTCTGGATATTTCTCAATTGAAATCTGTATGTGTCCATTAGAGAAGGGCAGTTCTTACGAATCGATCTTTGGGCAAATATACCAAAGGCTATATACATTCTATGTTTGTGCCAGACAGAATTTGTCAAGAAATTTGAGTCACTGTTCCTAAATAGAATACCCATAGGAATTCGTTCGCTGGAAGATAAAACTACCAGTCCGTGTAATAACGAAATGTGTATATGACACCAACAGGGGTTAACATACTTTTCGACAATCGATAAAAATACATAGAAAGGGACACATTGAAATTTCTATTAAACTAATAATAATGACAGTTACTTTTGTCAATATTTTAAAGCAATTAAGAAATGTCAACATTACAATAAAGCTTTAAAAGAAAGTTGTAAATGTAAATTGCAGATAACAGAAAATTGAAATCAATAATTTACAATAGAGCGCAAAAATAAAGAGAGGAACTATTGAAGACGTCAAACGTTATAGTTCTTTGATCTTAACTTAAAAAATGCAATATATTAAAGGCATTTAAACTTTGGGTCTAAAGGATAATGATTTAATCTTAACAGTTTTCAATATTTTTTGACGTTTTGGTCATTTTAACCTTGGAAACATTTACACTTTACAAACTGTGCAGATATGAATTGACCTCGAACTGAGTTGACCTCCATTATAAAAAGACACAAAAAGTAACAATAGATATCAACTCTGGAGGAATAATAAACTACTTTCTACAATTGAAAAGCCCAAAAAATTAAAGTGATTACACTTTAGATTACTTCTAGATTACAAGCAACATATAAAAAAATGTTTATGTTAAATACTGCTTAACATCTAAAATGTATTCCTAATAAATCTCCTAGATACCACTACTTTTTTAAACATCACTGTACCCTTAAAACAGAAAACATTGAGTACACTCTACGCCAGCTCACTCATGTTCAATGAGGTGATACTTGTCAAGCTAAAAATATTTAATAAATATAATCAATAGTTTAATGTCTTTAAACTTTGTATTTATTGGCAAATACAGCATAACAATCAGATCATAAATAATTATATATAATTTTTTATAAATTTTCCCCGACAGTTTTGAAGGGTGTCAATGTTTGCCTTTTAGGAAAGCAAACTTTTTGGTTATTTTTTTACGCTTTATCTGTTTGTAAAGGAAATAGAAGTAAATTGGTTTATAAATCTCAGGTAATATAGCTAAGAATCAATCGACCACTTAACTATTCCCACGTAATCTAAAAGGTAGTTAGTATGTAACTTTATTATATTGAACTTTAGAAAAGTTTAAAATAAAGAAAAGCAAACTTATACAATTTTTGGTTATTTTTAACGCTTAATATTTTTGTAAAGGAAAGAGTAGTAAATAAATTTTAAATTTTATAAATCTCAGGTAATGCAGCTGAGAATCAATCGACCACTTTACTGTCCCCAAGTAATCTAAAATGTAGTTAGTATGTAACTTTATTGTATTGAACTTTAGGAAGCAGTTATTTTTCGGACAGAGAGAAGTAAAATGGTCACGATCGTAACATTAGTGTCCCCAGGTAATCTAAAAGGTAGTCCAATACAACTTTTTTGTATTGAACGTTATAAAGTAGTTAATTGGCGGACAAGTATTACAGAGCCAGTTGCAAACGATGTGAGAACGAGACTGTCCTTTTGAACTGCAGTTTTAGAAAAACTGCTGCTGATTCAAGAGCCTACAGTACAAGCAGATAATGCAGTATGCCAAGCGTACATATGGACGTCGTTTTTTTAATATTACCGTTAAAACATATTAAACAATTATGCTTTTAAATGTTAAATGTATAAATATATACTATAAAGAAAAATATTATACAAACATCGACTATGTTAAACAAATTTTCATTAAAATAGTAGGTTCTTTAAAACAAACACTAACAGAAAATAATTATTAAAAATTTAATGAAATTTTTATAAAATATTGAGAAAGAATGAAAAGTTAATTTAGGTCAGTGTCAAGATAAAGAAATATAAATATGATTACAAAATAAAGACTAGACAAGTGTTAATTTAAAGATTATTTTTAGTACAATATTAATAAAAAAATATTTTAAAGAAATCTGTTCATACATATTTTTTCTCCACGTGTAAATATTATATATTGTTTACTAAAGACAAGCAAACATCTGGTATAAATTACATACATTGACAGTTTTAACAAAAAACAACGTTTTTTAATTAAAAAGAATAATTAAACAAAACAACTATATTATATTGTTTTATAATGTGCGAATTAAATTAAAACAATAACTTGATAACTATGCCATTTAATACAAAAACCAATAAAAAAAGCGGGAAAACACTGCAACTTTTTTCAGAACAAAAAAATAACTATTTGAATGCAATTCTAAAGTTTTTATTATAAAAAACAATTAATTAAATTTCCATATTTAGAAAATAAAACTTTAAATTATTCTATATTTAAAAAAAAATAAATTCTTTTCATAAAAACCCGGAAATAAGTTTAATAAATAATAACATAAATTTACTTTTTAAATGATCAACTTTTTTTGAGAAATACACCTTATTTTCTTCTTTGAGTGTAAATTTCCAAGTAAACAATTTAATTAGCGTGTCAACTTTGTACCTTAAGTCTGTATCATTTGATTATTTTACATTGGTCTCTCTCTATCTCTCTTCAACTAACGCTCTTTCAATGTTATTAATTAAAACAAAAAACAAGCTGTTTTAAATTAAAATTAAAGAAATGTTAGAAAAAAATCATAGAAAATCAAACAATTTGAAAGTTTAATTAATAACAATTACCCCACACAAGAAAATACAAATAATAGCACTTATTGTATAAAAAAATACAAACTAAAACTAACGAGCTAAAAAACACACACTTAAGTTGAAAGACCAAACAAATAAACTTACAAAATTCACAAGCAGAAAAAACAAGTAACATATGGTCAGAGTGGTAAAGGTATGAAAACATTGATTCCAATATTTATGGAAAAAGGCTTGTCTATGCACATATTATGTTGACCTCAAATAAAACATTGCAAAGTTTAATAGGCTAGACTTCAGACTAGACTACAGCAAGACTAGCATGTAGATCAGACTTTAGACTATATTATAGACTAGACTACAGGTTAGATTATAAACTAGACTATAGAAGAGACTACAAATAGACTGTAGACCAGACTATAAATATGAAGATAGACTATAGAATAGACTATATACTAAACTATAGACATAAATATAGACTATAGACTAGACTATAGACTAGATTATAGACTAGACTATAGACTAGACTATAGACTAGACTATAGACTAGACTATAGACTAGACTATAGACTAGACTATAGAGTAGACTATAGACTAGACTATAGACTAGACTATAAGCTAGACTATAGACTAGACTATAGACTAGACTATATACTAGACTATAGATTATAGTCTAGTCTAGACTAGACTATATACTAGACTATAGATTATAGTCTAGTCTAGAATAGACTATATACTAGACTATAGACTAGACTATAGACTATACTATATACTAGAATAAAGACTAGACTATAGACTAGACTATAGACTAGACTATAGACTAGACTATAGAGTAGACTATAGACTAGACTATAGACTAGACTATAGAGTAGACTATAGACTAGACTATAGACTAGACTATAGACTAGACTATAGACTAGACTATAGAATAGACTATAGACTAGACTATTGACTAGACTATAGACTAGACTATAGACTAGACTATAAACCAGACTATTGACTAGACTAGACGCTGAATACTGAAAAAGTACTAAACTACTATAGTTTGCATGCCTGGTTTATAGCTCTTTGCCTATATCAGCTTTAAATTACAAAGATTTCAATAATTCTAAGCACTGAGTGTCGTAATATTGACAACACTTAATAATCAACTGGCAAAAGAGGCAAAAAATTATTAAATACGGAAGAAGAAAAAAAAAATACTATACATATGTATGTATATAAGAAAACCAACAACAACAATAATAACGAGAACTAAAAACCATTATAATCAAACTGGGTAATATGTGGTATTGTATATAGAAAAAATATTATATAGACAAAAAATAAACGGAGAAAGACAATTTAAATGAAAAATGAAGAAAAAAACACATAAATTAAATATATTAAAGAACACATACAAGAAGAATAAGAAAAAAAGCAAAAAGCTTTTCGTGTCAAGAACAATATTGCAATATGAAATAAAAAATACTAATAATAATTCAATAAATATGATCTTTTAAATGATCAAAGTCAATAAATAAAATTTAGAAAAGAAATTACATTTGTTGCCTTAAGGTGGAAGAGGAAGAGGGTGGCAGTTAGCAAGTAAGTAATGCAAGTCAAGTGGTTTTTCTTTTTATAAACACAAAAGGCTAAAGGTTGCACTTAGAGAAAAAAAGCACTCATTTATAAGATTTTGTAATATGTATGTATTTTCAAAATTGTGTAACTTTGTTTTTTGGTGTTTTTTAATGTTTTTGTGTGAAAAAGCAAGATCTTTATGTTTAAATATAGGATTTAATAAAGTAAAGTTGTTATTTTTAAAAATAAGTTGTATTATTTGTTTTTGTTTAAATAAAATTAATTAATAAAACGTTACATATTAAAATTAGAATGATTGCAGCAACAAATAAATGAAATTTTTGCACACACTTTGACAGTTTTTTTAAATGTTTAACACAATATTTTATTTATTTGTTAGAAACACACACACGCGCGCGTTTTTTAGACGTTGTTTTATTCCAAATTTATTTTGTGTTTTTTTTGAGATTTTTTAATTATAATTTTTATATTTGTTTTAAATTATTAAATGACTAAATAAATTTATGTTATTTTATTTATTTAAAATACAGGAAAAACGTTGACATTCTCTTGTTTTTCTAATGTTGTTGTTGCTGTTGCTTTGTTTTCTTGTCAGAGCAGAGCAGCTTATTCGTTTTTAAATTTTGTTATTTTTTTTTCTATTTCAATTTAAAAAGTTTCTTTTAGTTTTCAGCTTTTTTTCTTTATATATTTTACAATCTTTTTTTTGTGCTGTCTGTCGTCTCTTGGGTACTTCGCGTGCCGTTCAACTAAAAAATCATATTTATTGTGGCGCATAGAAAGGTTGAGTCAGTCAGAGTCAGTTGTAGGAACAAAAAACAGTGTTGTATTATTTCATTTCATTTTATTAGTTAGAATAGAAAAGTGTTAATGGTTTGGTGGGTTGTTGGCTTGTCGGGCGGGCTGGGTTTGTCTTTGCCTTTGCCGCTTGTATTATGATGATGACGACGTTGATGATGATTATTATTATTGTTTCCTCAAGAACTTTTTTGTTTGCTGTCACATTTAGTCAAAAAAAAAAAAAAAGAGCAACACATGTACACGTTTAGCTACATTATTATTTTATTTATTCGTTTTTTTTTTCAATATTATTTGTAAATTTATCGTAGTTGTTTTTTTTTCTGTCTCTCTTTTAAACGTTAGCGTTTGTAATGCACGGCTAATATTTTGTTTTCTTTTAAACCTACAACTTTCGGTTAGGGTTCTATAGTTGAAACGACTTTTCGGCTTTTTGCATTTTATGAAAAGTCGACTTTTCGACTTTTTGCATTTAGTTAAAAGTCGATTTTTCGACTTTTTTCATTCAATTAAAAGTCGATTTTTCGACTTTTAGTATTTTATAAATAGTCGTCTTTTCGACTTTTTCCGACTTTTTGACTTTTCAACTATTTTCGACTTTTTCCGACTTTTTTCAACTTTTCGACTTTATAAAGTTGCCAGAAGCGTAAATTTATAATGTTGCCATTTAACATATTATTATTTATTATTATTATTAATAAAAACATTTTTTTTATATTTTTTCTATTTGTTGCAATTTTTTGAGTTTTTTCGACTTCTTTCTATTTTCGACTTTTTTCCACTATTTTCGACTTTTTTCGACATTTTTCGACTATTTTCGACTTTTTCCGACTATTTTCGACTTTATCCGATTTTTTTTCGACTTTTTCCGACTATTTCCGACTTTTCGACTTTTTCCGACTTTTTTCGACTTTTTCCGACTTTTCGACTTTTTTCGACTCTTTCCGACTTTTCGACTTTTTTCGACTTTTTGGCTTTTATTTACAAAGTCGACTTTTCGACTTTTTTCATAGACTATAGTCGAGTTATCGACTTTTTTGGAACGACTTCGACTTTTCGACTTTTTTCGACAAAAAGTCGATTGTTCGATTATTCGAAAGTCGATTTATAAAACCCTACTTTCGGAATAAAAATTTTGTTTAAAGCAATAATTATTTATTTGTATTTTATAGACAAACAATATTTGCAATAATAACAAATTGATTTTGTGAGAATTTTATAATGCATTTAACAAATGACGCGTTTAGTTGTTTAATTAAAGAAATATGTATATGTATATAAAAGAGGAAAAAAAATTATATGTTTTGCAAAATTAACATACAACTAATTAGTTACAATTGTGATAAAAATAATAGCAAATTATTAAAGCTAACCAAGTTTCTTGAACTGGCTTAGGACAGCTAGTCAAAAACACATTGAACATACTCTTGCGCTTGAGTTTAACAGCTGATTCAAGTTGTTTTGTAACATAAGTAGCTTATGACGTACTGTTAGTCAAAAACACACTGAACATACTCTTGCCGCTTGAATTTAGCAGCTGATTCAACTTGTTTTGTAACACTAGCAGCTATGAAACTATCAAAGTGTATCCATAACGAGAAACATAAAATTCAAAAGGATTTAAAGGATAATTTACGTATGACATTTTGATCCAGTTTTCTATATATCTTAAATTTTTAAATTGAACTGTGCCTCTTTTCTAGTCAAGCCAAGCTCTTAAGTTGTTTTACAATTCCCGCTTTTAGCTTCGACCGATCTCTAAATTTTAAAGTCAAAACATTGCTGTATCTATCACTTCTTAAGCCAGAAGAACAATCGCACCATTACATTTGTTTTTTCTTAAATTCCTTTCAGTGTACCCTGTTTTTATTAATATAAAATCAATTTGTGACGGAGTTTTAATACTGTTTAAGCTCACCCTGCTTATATTGATCTAAAAAGAACCAATTTAAAGTTGTAAGTTTCAGGCCTTGTGAAGGACATATATTTAAGTCGAATTATTTCTTTTGTCCCACTAACTCCTTGTTCTATTCGGAATAATCTGTCTAATGGGACTTTTTATACAGGTTCCTGTTAAAAATCTACTATAGATCAAGTCATATTCCAATAAAATCCGAATATCTGTTTTAATTTGTATTCTTTGATTTCTCTGAAACTATAAAAGTTTTTTGCTAGTAGTTTGGATTAAATAGAACAAATGGCCAGATGTTCGAAAAGTTAAAGAACTTGTACCAGATCCTTATACAAAATCACCACACCTTATTACGGCAATTTAACTAGAAAGGTTCTTTTCATTTTTTTTACTTTTTTTATTCGTTTCTTCTTTCTTTACTTTTCTTTATTACGTCTAGGGATGAATCAGATAATATGTTTTTGGTTAAAGGAAACTTGTCATTATTTTGACCCTGAAATCATGAACCAGGCGATCACTGAACGGAACATAGATAAAAATTGAGCCTTTAATGCCAAACTTATATTCAGCGCTGAACTAATTTACATTTTTGTAGGCTTGAGATTTTAATTGAATATGTCCAGCCTCTTTTTACGCCCACTTTTTCTAAAACGTTGTAAACTTTCCGAAAGCAAAATTCATAGAAACTAGGGAGTTTTGAAAGCTGAAATTAGTTTCCGTTGTATCATTAAGATCTTATTTAACTAATTTAATATATTCTTTAAAATTTCCTCTATAGTGTGAACAGTTTGCTTAATATCTTCTATATCACAATCTGTATATTCTTAAAAATTTCCTCTATAGTGTAAACAGTTTGCTTAATATCTTCTATATCACAATCTGCATTGACGCAATACATTATAAAACAATTGTATTGAAGAAAATATGTGTGAGTAGGTGCATATTTACGAGTGTATATGTTGGTAAAATGTTTTTCTTAAATACCTTAACAATTTATTAAAAATATATAAATTTTTTTCCTTGTTTTACGTTAAATAATTGTCTAAATGCAACAGCTGTTTTTAATCACAAAAAAAGAGAGAAATATATATAGATTTTTTTAAAATAATATTTATCTGATTTTATTAGGGCAGTTCAGCGTTTAGTGTAAAGGATTTGGTAAATGCAACATTTAAAAAGTGTTGCCATATTTTAAAAGAAAAGAAGAGAATGACTTTTAAGATATTGCCATATATTACAATGTTATTGCTTTGCAAAGGATAAATTTACATTTGCAAATTTTGCCTTCTAATACTGATTAACTCTTTACGATTACTTTAATATTGAACTTTGTTTTGTTATTTAATTAATACATTAAAAATTCCCAAAACCAACAACCAATTAATAAATTATGAATATTGCAATAACAACAACAACTAAGAAATACTTAATTATAATTGTTGTTTTAATAAATTATGGTTTAAAAATTAATTTCAAATAAACGTCTGACTGTTTTTATGCATTAAATTTACGTATATTTTTTGCAAAATGGCAAAATTTTAATACGTATTTTTTTCACTTTTTGTAATAATTTCAAAGTTTGTGTTTATTTTAATGCAATAAACACAATCTGTGTAAATAATTTAGAGAAAAACAAAACTTGCCAAGATAAATATTATTTTATTTGAAAAATCATTTAATATTCATGATATCATTAATTTGTGATGATGTTTAAGAATATTTTTTTCTTTATTTTAATGCTATTTATTTAATTTGTGTTTAAATTAAATAATTGTTAATAGAAAAGATTTTTAATACTACATTTATATGTTATTCTTTGACAAATTACTTTTTTGAAACAGATCCATTATAGACTTTGATTTAGTTAAATAATTAATTGCAAGTAATATTTTTAAAAGTTTCAATGTTTTTTGACAAAAATTAATGAAATTTCTCTGAAATATGGAATATTTTCATAAAAAAACTAGTCGAGACTATAGACTATTCTATAGACGAGATTATAGACTACTCTATAGTCGGGACTATAGACTACTCTATAGGCGAGAATATAGACTACTCTATAGTCGAGACTATAGACTACTCTATAGTCGAGACTATAGACTACTCTATAGTCGAGACTATAGACTACTCTATAGTCGAGACTATAGACTACTCTATAGTCGAGACTATAGACTACTCTATAGTCGAGACTATAGACTACTCTATAGTCGAGACTATAGACTACTCTATAGTCGAGACTATAGACTACTCTATAGTCGAGACTATAGACTACTCTATAGTCGAGACTATAGACTACTCTATAGTCGAGACTGCAGACTTTTGTAGAGTCGAGACTATAGACTACTCTATAGTCTAGAATATAGACTACTATATAGTCTAGACTATAGACTACTCTAAAGTCTAGACTATAGACTACTCTATAGTCCAGACTATAGACTACTCTAAAGTGGAGACTATAAACTACTCCATAGTCCAGACTATAGACTACTCTATAGTCTAGACTACAGACTACTCTATAGTCTAGACTACAGACTACTCTATAGTCTAGACTACAGACTACTCTATAGTCTAGACTGTAGACTACTCTATAGTCTAGACTGTAGACTATTCTATAGTCTAGACTGTAGACTACTCTATAGTCGAGACTATAGACTATTCTGTAGTCGAGACTACAGAACTATAGACTACTCTATATCCGAGACTATAGACTACTTTAAAGTAAAGACTATAAACTATAGTCTAGATTATAGACTACTCTATAGTCTAGATTATAGATTACTCTATAGTCTAGATTATAGATTACTCTATAGTCTAGAATATAGACTACTCTATAGTCTAGACTATAGACTACTATATAGTCGAGACTATAGACTACTCTATAGTCGAGACTATGGACTACTCTAAAGTGGAGAATATAAACTACTCCATAGTCCATACTATAGACTACTCTATAGTCTAGACTATAGACTACTCTATAGTCTAGATTATAGGCTTTTCTATAGTCTAGATTATAGGCTTCTCTATAGTCTAGATTATAGACTTCTCTATAGTCTAGACTTTAGACTAATCTATAGTCGAGACTATAAACTACTCCATAGTCTAGGCAATAGACTACTCTTTAGGCGAGACGATAGACAGTTCGAGACTCTAGACTACTCTGTAGTCGAGACTATGAACCACTTTATAGTCGAGACTATAAACCACTTTATAGGCAAGACTATAAACTACACTATAGTTGAGGCTATAAACTACTATATAGTCTAGACTATAGACTACTCCATAGTCGAGGCTATAGACTATTCTATAATTCAGAGTATACCGCACCATATAGTCGAGACTATAATTATCTCTATAGTCGAAAGTATAGACTTATATTTGGGACTAAAGACTGCATCATCTGGAACTAAGACTTTATAGTCAGGTCTATAGATTACTCTATAGTCGAGTTGAGCAAACTTGAGTGCAAACGAACGATTGTAATCTAGACTAAAAAGTACACTATAGTTTCGGCTTTTTGATAAGACTATATAGTTCTTAAGACTACTCAATTTCCTGAAAAATTTGTATGCTTTATGAAATGAATTAAAATTTTTGCCTAATTTTAACTTAATTAAACGCAAAAGAATTTACCTTAATTGGCAATATATTTAACATGTCTGTTTTCCAGCATGACTTGGCCAAATTTGTAAAAAAAAAAAATCTTAAACAAAAATTATGTAGAATCACAGACTGTTAAATAATTATAAAAAAAATTAACAGGCTCATTATTAAATCATTAGTCTCGGCTCGCATATTTTTCAATTTAGTTTTATTTTGTAAATAAAAAAAAAACTTATATAAAGTCATTTATTAAATTTCATTGTTTTTAGTTTTTTTATCTATAATAACTACTACTAACTTTAGTTTAAACAAATTTAGTATGATAGTTCAAGTTAGAAGATAAAGTTTCGAAATCTAAAAAGAAAAAAAAAACTAAGTTTTCAAATTAAAAAAAAAAAAATATGTTTAACACCTTAGAAAC
The DNA here is from genome assembly GCF_022045245.1 of Lucilia cuprina. Classification (NCBI taxonomy): domain Eukaryota; kingdom Metazoa; phylum Arthropoda; class Insecta; order Diptera; family Calliphoridae; genus Lucilia; species Lucilia cuprina. The sequence goes on along the minus strand of NC_060953.1, from coordinate 17,909,802 downwards.
TATAACAACAACGAGCAAGTTTAGTTGCAATAAATTACTGTTATTAAGTCTAATCATAAACATTTCACCTTTGAGTCATGAGTTGGAACAGTCAAGTCAAGCTGCAACTACAACAACGCCATCATCATTATTATCATCAGCAGCAACAACAGCAGATAATCTTATAGTAAAGGTGAAACACTTTTGACATACATTTCTATTCTCTTCTCTTCTTTATTCGACTATTTTCTTTTCTTTTTCTAATACATCATATTTTCTACTCTTTAATTTACTCTTACACTTTCGATTAACTTGTTTTTTTTTCTTATTTATTATTATTATTGTTGTTGTTGTTTATTTTAGCGTGATTTTGAATTAATTTTTGAAAATTTCACTTGTTTACTCAATGACAAGTGGGTGGCGGATAATAAATTAAAATATTCTAAATTAACAACAGATCGTTTGCAAAATTTGGAAAAATTATCTTGCAGTCTAACCAAAAATGCCAAAAGACGTTATCTACAAATGGAGTTGACATTTAAACGTCAAGTTAATCAATTTTATTTTAATATTTTAATCATTTTACAACGTCCTCGTCATTTACCACAAAAGGAATTTATTTTAATGAATCTTACTTCATTGAATGGTTGTGATATCTTGACTTCAAAGAATCAAGTGACTCTAATGCAATGGGTACGCAATGCCATGGCACATTATAGTAATTTTCCTGCAAAGTGTCCTTTTAAGGCTCATCATCCTTATTATATACGTAATTTTAAATGGGATATGGAACAGATGCCTTCGTTTTTTATAGAGGCTCCTATAATTGTAGAGTTTTCGTATGTTTTTGATAATGCAACGAAGGTGGAGGGTTTTATAGAGGCAAAGTTGGAATTGAAATCGAATAAAAAGTTAGTGATTTAGTAATGCGGATAATGGAACGGAATTCAAGATAAAAACTAATAAAGAATGTGCAGAAAAGAGAAATTGTGAATTTTAACAATGGACCTAAATTGACTAAACAACTGGCTTGACTTTGTGCTTATCTCTTGAATAGGACTTGAAGAGACTAGACTAATCTATTGATTAGACATTCGACTATGGACTAGTCTAGCTATGGACTAGTATATTGACTAGACAATTAGCTTGTCTATAGACTAGTCTATGGGCTAGACTATGAACTAGTTTTTTATTAGACTATGAACTAGTCGTCTCATTGGACTAGACTATGAATTGGTCCATCGACTTGACTATATACTAGTCGATGTATTAGTCTATTCACAAGACTAAGGGAAAATCTATTCACTAGACTAATCTATTGATTAGACATTCGACTATGGACTAGTCTAGCTATGGACTAGTATATTGACTAGACAATTGGCTTGACTATGGACTAGTCTAGCTATGGACTAGTATATTGACTAGACAATTGGCTTGACTATGGACTAGTCTATGGGCTAGACTATGGACTAGTTTTTTACTAGACTATGAACTAGTCGTCTCATTGGACTAGACTATGGATTAGTCCATCGACTTGACTGTAAACTAGTCAATGTATTAGTCCATGGACTTGTCTATTCACAAGACTAAGGGAAAATTTATTGACTAGATATTCGACTTGACTATGGACTTATCTATTGACTAAACTATTAATAATATTATGGACTAGACTATTGAATATGGCCTAGTTTATTTACAAGACTATGGACTAGTCCATTGACTAGACTATAGACTAGTCTATTGACTGGACTATAGACTAGTCTTTTGACTATTGGCTTCTCCATGGACTAGAACTATTATGAACTGGTCTATGGTCTAGTGCTTTGACTAATCTATTAATTAATCAATGGTTAAGTATTTATATGGACTATCTATAAACTAGTCTTGTGATTAGTCTTATTGTAGCCTATGAACAAATCTTTCGGCAAGTCCATCGCTTAGTCTTTCGACTAGACTAGTTAGTTCATTGACTAGCCTATAGACTAGTTTAAAAACTAGTTTATAGACTCGCTACAATCATTTATGACTTGAACTGATCCAATCAAATTAATTGATACAAAAATAACTTAAAAACAAAAACACGTTGAAAGGACAAAATTAACTTAAATATTAAACAAAAATTGTTATTTTGCCAAAAGAAAGAAAAATCATGGTCTTTTAAAATATGATTGATAGTCACATATTACAAATAACCTTGTTTTAATAAATTATATTGATATATATAAAGTCCTTGACTCATAGCATTTAATTTTGAAACAAAATACCGTTAAGTTAATAATTACAACAAATATTTTTATTTTAATTTGAAAATTGTATTATCACTTAATTTTTTTTTAAGTTTAATTTGTTGTATTTAAAAGTTTATTTTTATTTGTTTTTACTATAATCATACGATTTATTAAATTTTACTTTAGCTATGACTCATAGAGACCCCTTTAGTGTTTTTTTTTTGCAACTACGTGCTTTATTTTATTGCTTTGCAAATAAATCCAATAATATTTTTATATTTAATTCTTGAAAGCATTTTGTAAACAAACTGTCTGTCTTTCTGCCTGTCTACATGGACTGTTTGCATATTGTTTAGCCAATTTGAAAGCTTATTATTTTTCGTTTTTTTGGAGAAAAAAAGGGAACACAACAAACACATCATAATAAACAATATTGCAACAGTTTTCATTTTTAGTTTTGTCTTTTTTTCGTTCGTTCTTTTGTTATAATGATTCATTTTGGTAGTTTTTGCTTTTTTCCACGTTTCTTAATAAATTTATGTTAATTCATCAATTTTTCATTAGCAGAATTCTTAAGAATTTCATAATTTTTCATAAAGTTTCTGCAACATTTTTAGAATTATTAAGAATTTGTAGTATCTACAAGTTACAGTTAATGGTAGAGTGGCATTTGATTTCTTGTTATAAAAAGTTAAAGTTAACAAATTTTTGAAAAAAAGTATTACGCATTTAAAAAAATGATCGAATATTAAAATTGCGCTTTAATTGGAGCTGATTATTACTCACTTACTCAGTTGATATTAATACCCATTATTTTACAAAAATCCAAGGTACTTACCTAAAAAGAAAGAAATAAAACCGAAAAGTTAATAAACATTTCTTAAGCATATTAGGTAGATTGTTAGATAGATAGATAGATAGATAGATAGATAGATAGATAGATAGATATATAGATAGTTAGATAGATAGATAGATAGATAGATAGATAGATAGATAGATAGATAGATAGATAGATAGATAGATAGATAGATAGATAGATAGATAGATAGATAGATAGATAGATAGATAGATAGATAGATAGATAGATAGATAGATAGATAGATAGATAGATAGATAGACTATGGACTAGTTTTTTACTATGAACTATCAATTTACATCTCATTAAACTAGACTATAGACTATTCCATCGACTTGGTACTATAAACTAGTCGATGTATTAGTCTATTCACAAGACTAAGGGAAAATCTTGACTAGACATTCGACTTGACTATGGACTAAAGGGCTTATCTTTTGACTACATTATCAATTAAGTATACTCTGCACTAGTCTATCGACTAGACTATGGACTAGTCTATCGACTAGACTAGGTTATGGAGTAGTCTATCGAATTGACTACGTTATGGGGTAGTCTATCGACTAGACTATGGAGTAATCTATCGACAAGACTATTAATTTGTAGATGTATTAGTATATGGACTGGTCTGTTCACTAGACTAAGGGCTAATATATTGGCTAGACATTTGACTTGACTATGGACTAAGGGATTATCTATTGACTAAACTATGGACTAGTCAAAGGACTACACTATAGACTAGTCTATTTATACGAGACTACAAAATAAGATATTAACAAGACTATGGATAGATTAGTCAATTGAACTAGAACTAAATTAGTGTAAACTGGTTTTAACTAATCAATAAATTAATCAATGGCCAAGTATATATATGGAGTATCTACAAACTAGTATTGACACTAGATTACCTAAACTACTTGTAGAGGAGCTAATAGATAAGTGTAAAGACTAGGAAAGAGACTAGACATCAGAACAATCCACAGATAAGGCAGTGGAAGAATTAATAGACTTGTCTGAATGCTAGTCAATAGATTTGTTCTTAGACTAGTCCATAAACTAGTACACAGATTAAACAACAGAATAACCCGTAGACTAATCAATCCGATATATGATGCATTTCAAGCAAGTTGGAAGAGTGTGATGAATTTCTATCGAGGAAAAAACCACAGACCAGTCAACTTTTCATTGACTGGTCAGTTAAGTCAGTGCATATAGTCTATAGTCTATCGACTTTATTTGAATTGTGTGAGAATTACAATCCTACATTAGGAAGCTTAAAAAACAGTTTAAATTTAATATTTTTTTAAATTTAAAAATTGTTTTTTTAAAACCCATTTACAAAATATTTTTAAAAACTAATTAAACAAAAAAAAACTAAAATTAATTTTCTAGAAATTTCAATAAAAACCTTTGTTCTAATATTTAGTTTACAAAAAAAAAAAAAAAAATAGGTTATGGAGTAGTCTATCGAATTGACTACGTTATGGGGTAGTCTATCGACTAGACTATGGAGTAATCTATCGACAAGACTATTAATTTGTAGATGTATTAGTATATGGACTGGTCTGTTCACTAGACTAAGGGCTAATATATTGGCTAGACATTTGACTTGACTATGGACTAAGGGATTATCTATTGACTAAACTATGGACTAGTCAAAGGACTACACTATAGACTAGTCTATTTATACGAGACTACAAAATAAGATATTAACAAGACTATGGATAGATTAGTCAATTGAACTAGAACTAAATTAGTGTAAACTGGTTTTAACTAATCAATAAATTAATCAATGGCCAAGTATATATATGGAGTATCTACAAACTAGTATTGACACTAGATTACCTAAACTACTTGTAGAGGAGCTAATAGATAAGTGTAAAGACTAGGAAAGAGACTAGACATCAGAACAATCCACAGATAAGGCAGTGGAAGAATTAATAGACTTGTCTGAATGCTAGTCAATAGATTTGTTCTTAGACTAGTCCATAAACTAGTACACAGATTAAACAACAGAATAACCCGTAGACTAATCAATCCGATATATGATGCATTTCAAGCAAGTTGGAAGAGTGTGATGAATTTCTATCGAGGAAAAAACCACAGACCAGTCAACTTTTCATTGACTGGTCAGTTAAGTCAGTGCATATAGTCTATAGTCTATCGACTTTATTTGAATTGTGTGAGAATTACAATCCTACATTAGGAAGCTTAAAAAACAGTTTAAATTTAATATTTTTTTAAATTTAAAAATTGTTTTTTTAAAACCCATTTACAAAATATTTTTAAAAACTAATTAAACAAAAAAAAACTAAAATTAATTTTCTAGAAATTTCAATAAAAACCTTTGTTCTAATATTTAGTTTACAAAAAAAAAAAAAAAAAACAAATTAAAAAGTCAATATTATTCAATTAAAAAAAATGAAACCTTCAACAAATGCTAAACAAAAACTAAAATTACATTTATTACACAAATAGAAAATAAATATTTTAAGTAAATTTTTTTTCTATTTCTTAAATCATTAGAAATGTCAATAACTTTGTAGAAAAAGAAAAAAAAAAACATTTTAAATATTAAACAATATCAATTGGCAATTTCAAGAAAACAAAAGAACTTTTTATTTAAATGAATAAATACATTTGTTTTATTTCTTATAAAATTGTTATTTATTGATTGAAATAAACTGTTTAATAATAGTTGTTTCAAAGTATTGATAGAATAATAAAAGGAAAAAAAAACTAAAAAAATAACAACAAATATGCAAATAAAATATTTATTAATGATAAAAAACATTTGTTATTTGGTAAACAACAGGGGATCTAAGGACAGTGTTGTCAATGTTTAAAGGTAAAGTTAAGTTGAAAAATGGGAGTTTAAGGGCGAGTTTTTCTGATAAAGATAATCTTCATTCTTTGGTTAAACCTGGTTTAATATATGTTTCGTGTTTTTCAGTTATCAGTAAAGTTACTTATTATCTTAGTTTAACTGAGTGTAATTGTCCAATTAAACTCAAGTTATTAATGAGAAAACACAATTAACAAAAACAATAAAACAATGATTTCGAAAGAACAAAAACATAATATTTTAAGTAAATTGCAATTTTCTGATTTGATTTGTTTCATTAATTATTGTTTTAAATGTTCATTTAAAATTTTTCCAAAATTTTCCATTTTACAAAAGTATTGTTTGCAAAAAACAGCTGTTCATTGTTTATGTTTTTAAGTGAAAACTTGGTAATACTAACAAATTTAACTGAGTTTAAATCTAAAACTGAAAAACACAATTATCGGTTAAAGTCCGCCTAAATTTGTTCCGAGTTTAATCTAACAGCAAGTTAAGCCTAGTTTAACTAATGAGTAAGAAACCTGCCTTAAGAAAAGCTTCAAATTATGTTTTAAGTTTAAAAAGGCCAGTATTGCCAATGTTTTATTAAAGTAGTTTTCCTACAGATTGATTCTCTTTAAATAGTGCCCAGCTTTTAGCAAAAGCTTTTATAGAAAAGGGCGCTAAAAGTTTAGCAAGTATTTAGGACTGTGTTTGAAGATAGTTTAGTTTGAAATAAGGTTTTAATTTCAACACGAACAGTGTTGTCAATGTTTTAAAATAAGCTTAGTTTAATAAAGCTTTAGGTTGTAAATTTTATTTCTTGATGAGTTTAATGTTGTCAATGTTTAAGAAGAGTTTAAGAAAACAAATAAAGTTCTTTAAGAAAAGCTTAGTTTCAAATGACACTTTAAACTTAACAAAGATAGTGTTGGTAATGCTTTAAGTTAAAACAAGCACCACAACTTAAGTGTCCATTTTAGTTTTTACCTTTTATTCAAATAGTCTTCTATAATGAATGTTGTTATGGACGCCAAAAGTTTTACATAAGTTTAAGAAAACTAAGGCAATGTTTTAAGAGAAGCTCGGTTAATGTTAATGTTTTAAGTCAAGCTTAGTTTAATAAAGCTTTAAGTTGAACCTTTCTAAAGGGTATTTATTGGTAAGTTCAATGTTGTTAATGTTTTAAGTTAAAGTATTGTTGAAAATAGGGATTTAAAGTTTAACAAGAGTTTAAGAAAACTTACACAGTTCTTTAGGAAAAGCTTAGTTTAAAATGACAAAACAAGCAAGATAGACAACTTTAGTGGTGATTTTAAGTTTTAGATTAGTTTTTCTACAAATGGTCTTTTTCAAAACGAAAGCTTGCCAGAAAGAGACTTTAAAAGTTTTACAAAACTTTAAGAAAACTAAAATAGAGTTTTAAGATGAGATTAGTTAAAAAACTTTATGTTCAACAAAGCTTTTGTTAGTTAAGTTTAACAAGAGTTTAAGAAAACTAACATAGTTTTGTTAAGAAAAAGACGCTAACAAAAACAGTGCTGCCAATGTTTTAAGACAAGCTTAGAGTAGCTATTTTATAGATTTCAGATTTTCTTCTTTATTGTTGTTGTGTCGTCAAGCTTTTAGGAAAAGCTTTGTTAGAGAAGAGCACTTAAAGTTTAACAAAACTTTAAGACAGAGTTTTTAGAGAAGCTTAGTTAAAATTAAAGCTTTAAGTTTGACACAAACTGTGAGGCTAATATTTTTAGACAAGTTAAGTTTAACTAAGCTTTAAGTTTAACAAAACTAATAGTTTTTAAACTGATTACTTATAGGATTTACTAATTGTTCACTGATCCAAAAAAAAGTTGGCAACATTTGTTTAAGCAATTGTTGTTGGACTGCTGTGACGTCGTTAGTTTTACTTTTTTGCATTTAAATTGTTATTCCAACTGTTGTCAATTGATTGACAACGGTTTCTTTAATGTCTTTTAAACGGTTGCTCAATGGTTAGGGGGGGAAGGCGTAATTATATTTATCTAAATGAATGAATTTTTATTGGTCATACAACAAGTACGTGTAAGAGACCACTGGCCGTTATAGTTTAAATGTTTGCTTTAGTTTGGTTGGTTGACTGGTCAACAAACGGCAGTTTATTGCCTGGTTCAGTTCACTGCTGTTTACAATTGTTTATTCAAGGTATTTATTTTAAATTTGAACTTATAATGCCTTTAGATAATAGAAAAAAATAAATAAAATATACAATAAAATTTAAATACCAATTCGTATGGGGAAAAAATAGCAAATAGCATTTTGTAGCAGTATTAATAGTACACTTTATGGTTGTTGTTGTTATTTTTTTCTTCTATTTTTTGCTCTATAATTTGGCCTTGACTTTCAGTACTGAAACCCCAATAAATATATAAAGCGCAGAAATCAAGAATGAATGAATATGGATTGTTTGTTGTTGTTGTTGATCAATGGTCGGTCATTGTCGGTTGGTCGTTACGTTGGGTTTTTTGTTTGTAAATGGTTCAAAATTTAAAAACATTTATTATTTTTTATTATTTATTATATTTTGTTCGTTTTAATTATATACATTTTTTAAATAGTTCACTGACATGTGAAAATCTGTATAGAGAGATCAAATGTAGTCATCAAAGAACACAAAAAAAGGAAATACGAGTACAATTATTTGGCTAATTAAACAAGGTCATAAATATTATAAATTGCTTTGTTTTTGTTTTCGTTTCTTAATCTGTTTTTTAACAAATTTGATTTCATTTGATTTTTATTATCTAATTTGAAAAAATGTTATATTTTAAATTCTCTTGCAGAGATACAAGCCAAGATGGCTCAAATCGGCGGCAGCTGGCCGCCGGTAAAATTTTGCAAGCCGAGTCGCCGTCTACTTCTTTTGGCGCAAAGGCTAAGCCGGCTTAAAAGTAGCCGATGATAAAGATTGGAATCACACATATATTTTAGAAAAAATCTTAACCAATTTGTACAAAGTTGCCACTAATTTAAATTCTTATGGCAAATTGAAAGGAGTTGCCACACAATATTGTGTTAATATTAAAATAGTGATAAACGCTTATAGGTCAATTTCTTAAGAAAAAGACAAACTGAACTGCTGCCGCCGACCAAAAAATTATTGCGCCGCCGCCGCTGATCATATTGCTGAAAAAACTTATATAGATACAGGTTTTTATATAACTGACCATTATACAGAGAATTTTCAATATAATAAACGCTTATAGGTCAATTTCTAAAGAAAAAGATGAACTGAGCAGCCGCCGCCGACCAAAAATGGTTGCGCCGCCGCCGCTTATCATATTGCATCGGCTTGTATCTCTGCTGTACTAAAAACCAAAGAACTTATTAAGTATAAGTTCCCTTGTAGGAATCATTTTGGAATAAAATTCCAACTATCTAGTGCAAATAACAAAAAATCTAATAAATTTCCTCAAAACTAATCATCAAACTGCCTTATTAACAGTCTCTTTTGTCTGCTTTTGGCCGGCCACTCGTTTAAAAAACACCCTTTCAAAGATTTATTCTGTCATGTAGGAAGTTGATTTTAAAAACTAGCACACAAATCACTTACAGACAATCCTACTATAACTTTTCATGTAGTTCTTGTATAAAACTTCCGGCATTAATACATAAAAAAACCTTTAAGTAAAAGATAACATATATATAATTTTTTTCCATCCAACATTCCCAAACGTTTCTTATCTACAAATCAAGAAATCCTGCACAAGTTATCGATAGACACTGTTAGACAGTAATATTTATATGGGGAATTAACTACAACAACTTTGTATTAGTTATATTAGATTGTTTGTATGGTAAGCTGACGGTCTAAAGGGATAAAGATAATCTTATAGAACATATGTTTTTACAATTTTTAAAATTGCATGCTTTCTCTTTTTTTCCTAAACGACATAATGTATATCATCTAAAAGGTTTTTCGCAAAAAAACCTTTTTGCGAACCCGATTCTTCTCTTCTGATTTTAAATTGAAAACTTATCGAGAGTCTGATCAAATTATTAAAGTATTTGCTACCAAAGTTATCTGGTTTCATCAGAAAATGGATACCTATCTGTCTGAGATGGAAGTCCTTTTCAACTACAACCGACGCTATCAAGTAAATAAAGTAGAAAAGCAAATAAATAAATTGTGGTAGTTAGTTAATGTTTATACTACGGCCGCTTCTGTTATTGTTGCTGTTGTTGCTATAATTATTATCTAGTTTGTTGGAGCAGGTCAATGTGACACAGTTAGTTAAATAACAAGCTATAGCAAGTTACTTAGAGAGTGTACAACGAGTAGTGGACGCACTTAAAGCAAAAACAATCACGATTACATTTAAAACAACAATAATAAACAAGTCAGTAGAAGAAAACCAGGTAAACAACAATGTCAATCCAGTACTAACTACTAACGTCATCCCAATAGTAAACAGGAACCTTGCTAAAAGACGGACATACAGAAAGAGAGGGAGAGAGAGATGGAGAAAAAAAAAACACAACAGCTGTGTGTGGAGATATTGTAAATAAACAAGATATAAATATTTTTACATTGAAGTAGAAATGACGAGACATGAGAGAGTGTCTTTACTAACGAAGCAGGAAATTCAGAAGCAAAAACTATTTTAACACTTTAACCGTAAGAAGGATAAATACGGCTGATTACGCTATAAAGCAGGATTGGAAAACTTAGTATAATTGTACTTTTTTCAGTTAATGTTTAGTTAATTAACTAAGCAATTGGACAAATATATCAATCGATAGATTTGTAAACAGACTAATACATAAACTATTCTGTAGGCTAATGAATATACTAGTATTTCTTTTAGTTAATAGACTTATATATAAACTGGAACATAGACTAGTACTAGACTGAACTATTGTTTGGTCCCTAATCTATGGTTTGGTTCCCTAATCTATGGAATAGCCTAACGACTTGTATATTTGGTAGTTTATAGACTAGACTATTTACTAATCAATAGATTAGTCCATGGACCAGTAAACAGACTAGTTCATATACAAATCGATAGGCTTCTGCATAGACCATAGACTAGTCAATAGACCAGTACAAAGACCTATAAAACTAATTCATAGAATAGTACATAGGTCATATACAAGTCCATGGATCCGTCAGTAGACTAGCCTTTGAATCAGCCAATAGATCATAAGCTCAACTAATAAATATACCTGTCAACAGACGGGTCTATAGACAAGTCAACAGACTAGTCCAGTTAATAGATTAGTCTAAAGACCAATCAATAGACAAGTCCATAGACTAGTCCATATACTAGTACATAGAGTAGAGCATAGACTAGTCAATAGACTTGCACATAGACCAGACAATAGACTAGTCCATAGATCAGTGAATAGATTACTAAAGAGGCCAGTTAATTGTCTAGTCTATAGTTCATAAAATTGACTAGTCAAGAGTATAGTCAAGAAACTTGTAAATATACTAATCCAGATACACTTCCATAGTCCAATAAATTGACTTGTTAAAAATGGGGTAGTAGTTATGTGTTTAGACTAGTCAATATTCTTTTCAATAGGTTAACCTAGAGACGAGTCTATTCTTGTCATAGATCGGTAAAAACTTCCCATCCAAAAGACTAGTCCATATACTAGGCAATAGACAAGTTTATAGATAAGTGAAAAGACTAGTCCATATACTTGTCAATAGACTAGTAAATTAATTAGTCCAGAGACTAGCCCATAGACTAGTAAATAACTTGTCAAAAGTCTAGTAAATAGACTAGTAATGTCCGTATATAAGTTTGTACACTAGTTCATGGATTAATCAACAGATTTAGAGACTAGTCTATATAACAGCATTATCCATGGATTAGTCCAGGGACTAGTCCTGTAAATGGATTAGTCTACAGATTAAATTCAATTTTCCATATCTGTTATGTTATAAGAATCACAGGAGAGTGGTAGTGCGAGAGAGAGAGAGAGAGAGGAGTAAATAGAAACAAGGAGTTTAAAGTAAACCTAGCAACAATAAAATTAACACAAAAAGTAGCAGGAACCGAAAGGGAAACAGCAACAACAAAACAGGTATTATTAAACTCTGTCAACAAAAAGCAAACAGAAAACATGATGGATGATCGGATAGATAAATGACATAGAAAGAGTTGTAGAAAGGAAAAAATAACATTAATAATATTAAATATTATAAAATTAAACGATGATGAAGTGAAAATACATTTAATATTGTGGTTTGATTGCAAACTATTTGCTGGTTGGAGAGCAGAAAAAAAATAAAGCTAGACTATGTTTATAATAAAGAAAATTACTAAATGTGGTTTTAATTTTATTTGTTTTTTTTTCTTTAAAAATAAAATTAATACTCTTTGTACTTGTACAACGATAAATGTAATAAAATGTATTTATATTTATGTATTCTTTTTGCAAAACTGTAGGAAAAAAGAAGGCAAAAAACTATAAAAAAAACTATTAAACATTTTGCACAAGAAGAAGGAAAAACAGTTTTTTTTTCTTTAATCCAATAAGATTCCCACAGAAACACAAAACTTTGAATTGTATTTCAATCTACTACAACAAATCAGTGGTATATTAGGGGGGTTCACCGTTTAAATGTCTTAAGACTATTATAGGTAGGTTGAAGTTATTAATTATTAACATTTAACACCTTTTCTGTTTAACTTATTAACACGAAATCCAATAGTTATAAATTTTTACTATTTGCCTTGTGAAATGAATACCCCTACTAGCAACTCAAGTTGCAATGTTGTAAAAATAACAAAAAAAAAAACGTATTATTGCACATAAATACACTTAAACCTAAAGTTAAGTTTTAATCAGTTCTGAGATTTTTCTACTTAAAAGTTTATTCAACTTTTTTATTTGTACATTTAATCTCTTTAAAGTTTAAACAAACAAAATTAATTAAGTTTTTTTGCTATTGTTTTAAGTAATAATAACTGTTGTTTTTTCTAGCTTTTAATGGTGGTTATTTAATTTTTTATTGATTTTAAACCAATAATAGACATTAACAGATTCGTTTAAATTATTTACGTTCAAATTTTGTTTTAGATCAATTTATTTCAGTGTTTTTTTACTCGTGGTTCATGTAAAACATGTTGCTTAAAATTTACCTTTCAATTGTTGTCTTCTATATGTTGTAATTTAACAAAAAAAAAAGAAGAAAAAGACAATTTAATGTTTGCCAAAATTAAACTAGCAATAATACGTCAATGCAAAATAATATTCCATGTCACACGATTTGTCTAAAATTAGCATGAAAGAGATTAATTTAAAGGAATTATTTTGAGGGTCTCTGCAGTCCCATGCTACAGTTTGTAAACTAATTTTATATAACAAAGGTAATAGTTTAATAAGGGCGAATTTTACATAATAAATAAAAAATTTTAGATTGCAAAATCTTGCAAATGTTTAAAATATGGCAATATCTTTTAACTTTACTATATTGAGAAAAAAATATGGCAACTTTCGTACAAATAACTGCGATTTTATTACATTAAAGAGAATGAGAGAATAGTGACTAATCTATAGAATATATGGTCAAGTCTAAAGATCTTTTTGTTTATTAGTCTATTGACCATGTAATAGCATAGTCCATAGTCATAGTTCAAAAACGTCTGCAGAGTCAAGTCCAGAAAATAGTCCCTAGGTTAGTCAATAGACTTATCTATAGACTAGTTTATAGACCTTCCAGAGACTAGCCAAAATACTAATCTATAGCCTAGCCAATATACTAGTCCATATACTAATACATATATACATTCATAGAATAGTCGAAAGACTAGTCCATAGACCGGTCAAATGACAACTCCAAAAGATAGTCTATAGACTGTTCAACCCTAGTCTCTAGAATAGTCCATAGACTAGTTCATAGATCTTCTCATAGATGAGTCTAGAGACTCATCCATATTCTAGCCAATAGACTAGCCCATATACTCCTTCTTAGAATAGTCGATAGACTAGTACACAAACCAGTCAAAAGACAAGTCCATAGAATATCTTATATATTATTTAACAGACCAGTCCTTATACAAGATAATAGACTATTCTCTATAATACTCCATAGACTAGTTCACAGACCTTTTCATTGACGAGTCCAGAGAATAGTCAATAGACTTATTCATAATCTAGACAATAGAATAGTCCATATACTAGTCAATATATCAATAGACTTACCCATAGACTAGTTTATAGACCTTACAATACACTAGTCTAAACAACTGACTAATCTATGGACTAGTCCTTAGACTAGACAATAGGTTATTCATTAAAATAGTGAATAGGCCAGATAAAAGGATAATCAATAGTTTAATCCACAATAGACCACTCAATAGACCACTCAATAGACTAGTCAATGACTAGTCCAAAGGCTAGTCAATAGCTAGTCAAAAGACTAGTCCATCAACTTGTCAATATAACATTCAATCGACTATTCCATAGACTAGTGAAGAGACCATAGAACAGTCAATAGGCTGCCCATAAACTTGTCAATAGATTTATCAATAGTTCAGTCCATAGACTAAGGAGTGAGATCGAAAAATTCTTAACATACATATATGTTTATAAAAAAGAAACCACTAAACTTACAGCTTTATTTTTTTATTTGATTCAAATTATTATTACAATTTACAAAAAAAAAAAAATATTTTTATAGTTTTAATCACTAGTGATGAAATTTTGAACCCTTTTCGGAAACCCTTCCATTAACGTTTTTATGGTGCTTTCTGTCACTTTGCTCGAACATGTAGTCCATCTCCGTTTAAAATCTACCACACTTTTGGACACCTTTTTTGTACTCTTCAATTCTCTTTTAACAAGAGCCCAATATCTCTCCACTGGCCTTAGCTCGGGGCAGTTTGGAGGATTTGCCTCTCTTGGTACAAATACCACATTATTGTTCTTGTACCACTCAAGGGCTTGTTTACCATAGTGACAGGATGCCAAGTCAGGCCAAAAATAAGTGGACACATTATGAAGTCTTATGAATGGAAGCAGCCTTTTTTGTAAACATTCCTTGATGTAAATTTCGGTATTTATAGAGCCCGTTGTAACAAATGATTGGCTTCTTTTGCCGCAACTGCATATTGCTTGCCATACCAAGAACTTTCTGGGAAATTTTGTCTGCTTTTGGGTCCTAAACTTTTCTTCAACATTCCCTCGAGCATCAGCAACATAAAACTTTTGACTGGAAGTTGCGAAAAATCTGCCAGAACATACGTTTCGTCATCCATTATGCAGCAAGAATATTTTTTTATAAAACTTGACTTCAATTTCCGTGCTCTGTTTTTGGCCCCTAAATTTTTAGCAGCGTTCCTGTCAGGAACTTTTTGAGCCTTGTATGTTATTAAACCTGCATTAGCTTTAACTTTTCGTACCAAATAGTCCGAGCACTGAGCTAACCGAGCTGCTTTCCTACCGGATGTGTTGGGAGCTCTTTTGAAAATGTGTTCTATTTTTTTGGCTTTAGAAACATCATGTGGACCATTCCTTCTACCTGAACCAGGTTTTCTATCAACTGACAAGTTCTCCCGGTACTGTTTAATAACATTGGAAACAGTTTGACTGCAGACCTTTGTATGCTTGGCCAACTTTTTGTAAGACCAAGTTGGGTTTAGTTGAAAATATTTAATAATTTCAGTACGCACTTTTTTCTGGTCACTCATTTTATTCAGATTAACAAAAAAATTAATATAATTGACATTACACATAATAACTGGCATGTTTTTCAAAGGTAACTTGATCAAAAAAAAAAAAATCAAATAATACTTTGGTTGAAAAATGTAATGAAAAACGTGTGTTAAGAATTTTTCGATCTCACTCCTTATTCAATAGACCAGTCCATACACTAGTTCATTAACTAGAAGAAGAATGAAAAAGAAAACTTATAAGTTCTGAAAAAACAAAGTCTTTTAAACAACTCCAAATACTATTAAGTGTAACACTTGCAATCTTATTTTGCAAAATTTTGCAAGATTATTTGCATTCATCACTGAACTCCCCTTTTTTTACTAGCTCACATCAATTTTGTTGTTCTATATAAACAACTTTACAATTTTCTTTAAGAACAAAAACAAAAAATATTACGAATAAAATTTAAAAATTATAAAAACTTGTTCTTCTTGTTTCCCAAAAGATAAATTCTTATTTACACTCAAAATAATAAATAGGTTAAAGAAGAAAAAAAAAATAGACCGTACACAATATCAAATGTCTGTCTGTCTGTCTTTCTATCTCTGGGTGTTTTGGGATGTTTAACAAGTTTATTAAACTCATGACAATAATTTATGATGAGAGTGTAGGTGGTGGCAAATGTTGTTCTGTTTATGGCAGAAATTGTTGTTCTTGTTGTTTGCTGGCAACTTTTAAACGACATTTTAGTTTGACAGAAAATATAATAAATATTATAAAAAAATAAATAAGTATAAACAACAATTTGCTAGAACACAAACACATAAATATGTACAAAAGAACATTAAATGTTTCTGACAAAATGTCATATTAGAAAATTTTGTAAAAATTTAAACTAAAATGTTTTAACAAAACTAAAGTAATTTGGATAAATGTAGGTAAAATTTGGGTCTTGCAAAATAAGTTTGCATTCTGTATCAAAATTTATTAATAAAATACTTTGGTCTATAATTGTGACATTAATGTGAACAATTAACAAACTTTGAAAGCTCTTTAAAGTTTAACAAAAGCACAAGCTCTCATCGAACTAAATATCCTGTAGAAGGTATTAGGTTCTTAGACATTTTGGATTCGTCTTATTCCATTCTTTCAGTAACAGTAATCAAGATCCACAAGCACGAAAATCAAGAAATCTTGGATAGATCAAATTAAATTTCTTTAAAAGTTCGGTTAGTTTCCACAAGGGTCCATATGGGCGATCATAAACAATAAACATTAAATCTAGATTATATTTCGGAATAACAAAGGAAACGACGTCTTAAATGAGTCATTTTTGTCTCTAGCACTAAGCCTAGTAATTTCTGGGTCGGCCCCTTTCTTTAAGAACGCAAAACACCTCCTTTATATTCTATAGCTCCGACTGGATCATATTAACGATCTTTTAGATCAGTTAGACCTGATCTAAGCAAAAGTATCTTAATGAATATAAATATATTTGTCAAAAGTTCCTATTGATTCTTAAGTATTGGTTCTTAATTCAGTATCATTTGACCTATAGTATCTAAATTATGAATCAAATCAAATTTGTACAAAGGTCCGATTGGTTCTTAAAAACGATCTTTGAGACGATTAGTACCGATCTATAAGAATGCAAATCACTTCTTTTATGATCTAATAAAGTCTATGGTCTGAAGTATCTAAATGATAGATCTGATTACTAGTGGAAAGTAGTCAATGAGCTTCTGAATATTCGATCCGATTAAGAATCGGACTAACACTACAGATTAATCAACTTAAATAAAATTTTACAAAAAATCACAACAAAAAAAGGAAAATAAAACAAAATAAACTTACGCAACTAAACCGCCCAGAAATGCAACCGGACCACCGCCAATTAAACGTATTTTACGATGACAGGAATCGAAAAGCGAGGTACGTGATGACGGTGGTGTTTGTGAGGTTGGTGACATTGATGTTGTTGTGGCAATGGGTGGCGAAGCAACGGCAACAGCTACTAATAACGAGGGAGGAGCAACTATACTGCAGGCAGCTATAACAGGAGGCGCAGATGTATGAGATGTTAGAGATGAAGGTGAGGACAAAGTGGATGGTGTTGGAGTGATAGATCTATTACTTTTGGTGTTTGTTGTGGTAAATGATTTAATATAATTATTATTGTGGTTGTTATTATTAATAACGTTTTTGGTATTGTTGTTGTTATTGTTACTACTGCTACTATTTAAGATATTGGAAAAATAACCCGTACGTGCTGCTGGAGTTGTTGCTGTTGTTGTTGACTTAGTTTCTGTTATTGCAGCACCGGTTTTATTGCAATTATGTTTATTTTTATTATTGTTGCTCAAGCGTGTTGCTGTCGTCTTGTCTTCCAAATCCAACAAACGTTTAGAGGTTTTTCTAATTTCTGTTGTTTTTGCTATTGCTGCTGCAGCTTTTGATTTTTTCGTTCTCATAAACGAAAATGGTGTTGACGACAATAGACCACGACTGAGTAAATGTTCTTTAAATGTGAATGTTGTTTGCGATGAGACTGTCGAAGCAGCTGATGATGATGAAGATGAATTTGTTTTTGTGGTTTTGGCTGACACCGTTGAGGAATCACTGCTGACTGTTGAAGAAGTGGTTGATAAAGCCGAACAGCCTGAAGACGACAGCGAAGAGGTAGTTGAGGATGATGACGAAGAGGATGATGTTGAAAATTTCTTACTTTTCTTTAGTTTTTTACTGTTGCTGTTGTTGTTGGTGGTGGTGGTGTTATTGCAACCATCAATTGTTGCTGTATTACTAGTGATGGTAAGAGTTTTTGCGGCTTGTAACTGTTTCTTGCTAGGTAATTGATATTCGTTGGTTGTTGCTGTTTTTGTTTCAATATGATATTTTTGTTGTTGCAGCTTTTCTTGCTGTTGTTGTTGTTGCTGCTGATGATGATAGATAAATGATTGTTGTAGTTGTTTAACTGTTGATTTTTTATTATAGTTTGTATATTGTTCATGATACTGGTACTTTGTACCTGTTGTTGTAGCTGCTGCAGCTGCCTGGAATATCAATGGTGTTGCTTTTGTTGTTGTTGTCGTTGTTACATTTGTACCAATTTCAACAATATGCGTAGGTGTTCTCAACATTATCTTGGCATTAGTTTTAGACAAATTTTTGGTTTTATTGTTTTGTTGTTGTCGTCGTCGAATTTTTGGTTTTAAAAGTTTAATATTTCACAGTTGTTGTTGTAGTTATTGTTGTCACTTTCTAAAGGTGTTACCGTTACCTTTAAAACAATAACAATATTCATAATTTTTCTTGTTTCTTTTTCAGTTTTTTCTCTTTGGAAAAATTATTCTTTGTTTTTGTTTTCTTAAGATTTTCTTTAAGTATTTAGCACAATATAGTTGTGTTGTTGTTATTAATACAATAAAAATTTTATTAAATTAATTGTAATTTTTTTAAGTTCTAGTTCTTTTTATATTAAATTTGAGATTATTAGTTAAATATTTATTTATCATTGTTTGCCGTCGTCTGTTTATTATTTTAATATTTATTTATTTGTTTGATGACATTCATTCATTTGTTTGTTTGTTTTTTATTATTTTTTGTATTTATCTCTTTTACTAAGTTAACTCTTAAGTTCTTATTCTAGTTATTTTCTTTCATTTTCATTGTTAATATTTACTTTTACAAAGAAAAATATTTACAAGAAAAAAACGTATTTTATTTCCTTTGTCTAAGAACAAATAATAAAACAGAAAGACAGAACCCGGAGAAAAGTTAAGGAAAAACTGACTTTAAACTATAGCAATAATGCGTTAAGTGAATGTGTATTGACTGGATGAATGTTTAAAATGAATGGCTACCAAACTGGGAAGATATACTATATTTGTTAACCATTTCATGTTTAAAATCATGGGAATATTTTGCTATTTATTTATTTGTTTTAATTTTCCAAGACGGCCGGCGACAGGCGACAGACGACATACAGACAATGTTAATGTACATAGTTAACAGAAAAAAATCTTTGTTGTGTTTCTCTTAGAGTTGAGTACATATTATTTTATTAGTTTTATATGTTGTTTGATAGTTTTATATGTTGTTTGATAGTTTTATAGTTTTTCATCATTACAATTTTTACTGAGGATTTATTTTTGTGTTTTTTTTTATTTTCTTTTTATTTGTAATTTAATATTATGCGTGAAACTTATATTTTGCAATTTATAATAAATCATTTTAATGTTTGCTTGTTGCTGCCACTCAAAATAAATTTTCTTTTAATAAAATATATTGTATATATATATATATTATAATATATATATATATATATATATATATATATATATATATATATATATATATATATATATATATATATATATATAATATATATATATATATATATATATATATATATATATATGGAAAACATTATTCCAAAGTGTCACTTAAATAGGTCATAGACTTATTAAAAAGTAGTATATAATATGTAGGCAGGATGTGTGCCACAATTTAAAATGATAAATCCAGTTTTAATTAATAACTATTGTCCTACATAGTCTCTCTTTTTTGCATTAGAAAAAACACAACTATCAAAAGTTTTTCAAACATAATTAGATAATTTAAATTAAATTTACACAAATTTCTCAATATCATTTGCAAATGGTATTCTAAATACTTGGCGCAGTCCGTTAACACATGTTGGTATTTTCTAAAAGCTTCAGAGATATCCGCAACATCGAAATATTCAATCATTATAAATGCCTTGCAATAAACCAATAACAAAATACCTTTACTTTTTCCTTTACAAATCAACCTTGTAATTCTCTCTCTTTAACATCTAAGCAATACTCAATTCTGCTTTTGTGTATTTATTCTCATTCACTAATAGTTAACAGTATTAGTGAAAGAGAGAAAGCTAATAAAACGATTGTACTTCAAGATGTTGCCATATTTTTAGAAGATTTTCTGGAAATTTGCTTTATTTCGAAATTGAAAATAAAAGGCAAAATTAAACTTTTTATTAGATGTTGCCCCTTTTTTAAATCCGTGATAAACAGAGAGTAAAATATTAAGTCTTTTGATAGATTTAGTTTTTTTTATCAGAGGATCAAGAAAGTTCTTATGAAAACTTAATGGGTATCGCTTTTCTAATGCTTTTTTGCAATTTGATGAAATAAAAAAAGATTTAGTAGAAGAGAAAAAGAAACAAAATAGATTTACTCTTAGGTGTTGCCATATTTTATAGGCTTTTAACTTCACTCTCTCACATACAACATGGCAACGTGATTGTCATAATAGACAAAAGAAAATAAGTGGAATTTTCTCTTTTAATTATAATATGACAAGAAGTTAAAGAGGAAATATCACAAAAAAATCTAAGGTTCGAGAAATATACAAAAGTTTTTAAGCTTTTAGACAGAGATAGGCAAAGAGCTTTCGCAATATGTTAACATTTATCTAAGCAATTGTATAAAATTCTTACAAAACCAGTGGATGATCACTATTTGTTACTCTCCTCCAATAACTTTTATAAAACTTTAAGACAGTGTTAGTCAAAGAATTTTATTAATACCTTGCTATCATGTCTTACTAAGCCCGAGGGAGAGAGCTCAATTTCCATTCTCTTCTGAAGACGTTTATCAAGAGCAGATTTAAAAAAAACGCTTTTAATGATTATCTCCTTTGTAAATATTGCTTTAAGACAGAGGTAGGCAAAGAACTTTAATAATATTTCGCTCTCGCAGAGAGAGCGAAAGAGAGAGAAAGAAAGCAAACATTAAAAAAATAAACATCTTTTGATGATTTTCGCCAATGTAAATATTGCCTTAAGGCAGATATGGCAAAAGAACTCTGGTTATATCTACTCTGTCTATATCTTAAAACTAATTTTGCATCACTCTGTGCTCTCTCTGTGGACGAATAATATAGAATAATAGAGAAGAAACAAAGCAAAAGAAATGTTCTTAGGGAAAATAGGAAAGTTCGAATATTGCCAAAGAAAACTATTTTAAAGAAACTATGATATGTTATGAGGATAGAACTTCATTAGTTGTCAAATGCTGTAGCAAACAATTCGAGGTTGCCATATTTAATAAAAAAAATATTGAGATTTTGATTACTTTGCAATAAGAAAATTGCCATATTTTCATAAGTAATCAACTAAAAAATGTAACAAAAAAATACTTTTTTTAACAAAAAATTTTTCTTTAACATAAATAATTTCTATTAAAACCATTTTATGTCTAAAAACAAATTTTCTGACATTTATTAATTACAATATTATACAAAATATGTTTATTATAAAAATATGTTATATATTCTTAGTTTAAAATGGAAAGATGATTGAATGACAAAGTTGCCATATAAGTTTTCAAAACTTTAAGGCGGCCATATTGTGAAAAAATATTGGAATAAGAATAGGAAAGTTCGATTATTGCCAAAAAAAAAACTATTTTAAAGAAACTATTCTTTAAATGATATGTAAAGAAGGTAGAACTTCATTAGTTGTCAAATGCTGTAGCAAACAATTTGAGGTTGCCATATTTAATAAAAAAAAATATTGAGATTTTGATTACTTTGTGATATTTTCATAAAAAATCAACTAAAAAATGTAACAAAAAGAATATTTTCTTTTAATATTTTAGTAAAATAACCCATTTTTAAAATACTTTTTTTAAACAAAAAATTTCTCTTTAACATAAATATTTTCTATTAAAACCATTTTATGTCTAAAAACAATTTTTCTGACATTTATTAATTACAATATTATACAAAATATGTTTATTATAAAAATATGTAAAATTTTGCAAGTGTTTCAACAGCTTGTTTTGAAAAAAAAAACACAGCACTGAAATCAACAATTATTGTGTAGGCCATAGAAAATAAAGAGGAAAAAAAAATATAACAAATAAAAAATTTAAATCACAACATCACGCAATTGCGTGATTTTATATTTACATGTTTTTTATGTAGACAATTTTAACATTTTATTTAAATTTATTTTTTCACAAACAAACATTTATGGAATTATTTCATATTTATTAAGTTCTTATCGCCATATAAAATATTAAAGTCTAACTTTATAAAGACAAAAAGAAACAACAACAAACATATAGAAATAATAAAATATAAATAAAATTTATAAAACAGATTATATTTGTACAAACCAAACTAAATAAAATTTTTGAAAAAATTTGTCATTTTTAACAAATTTTAAAACCAACCTCTTGACAGCTGATATATAGAGTGTCAAACATTTGATGGTTAGAAAAGGTGGTTTGTTCATTTGACATGAACAAATAAAATTACGAAATTAGAAAGAAATAAATAAAAATACCTAATCTAATTAGACACTTTAAGAGGTTTATTATAACGCTTGTTTATTTACAATTTAATTATTATACAAATTTAGCAATTTGTTTAAAATATTATTTACTTTTTAACATTTTAACAATAAAACGTATAAATAATAACAAATAAATGTTTTATTTAATGATTTTTTTCGAATTTTATAAAAAACATTTAAAACATGTTTATGATCACATCACATTTTATACTAAAATATACAACAACTGGTCATTTAATATTAAAAACATTTTAACTTAACATTTTTAATAGCTTCTAAAGCTAATTAGCATTTTGATTTGTATTTTGTTTAGAATGTGTTAATAGGCCAACCTTTTCGTATGTTTGTTATTGTTGTTGCTGTCAACTAAGAGAGCAGCACTCAATTGTCAAAATTATAACAACAATAACAAAACGTTTTAGAATCTTTATTTAAATCTTTACTTAATTAACACTCTTGTTTAAATGTATTAATAAATAAAACAATGTCTCGAAACAGGCCTAGAGTTTTTAACAGGTATGGATAGTTTAATACTATTGTACTTTTTGCGGAACCGAAAAAATATCCAATAATATTACAGATATGTTAGATTCTACTTCTAGTCCATAGACTAGACAATAGGCTAGTCAATTGACTAGTACATAGGCGTTCCCACGACAATTGGATCTTCGCTCCGGAACGACCCGAGTCATACTCGACCAAAGATTGTCAACCCAGCGACATCTGTATCAACCGAAAGTTTTTTTTTCCACAGGAAAGGAACTATCGACCAGTCGAACTGTTACAACAACTAGTATATAGGCTATTCACTGTGTTAGTTAATAGGCGAGTCCATATACTAATTAGTAAAGTCAGTCGACATTTCTAAAAACTAGTTCATAAAGTCATTAAATAAGTAGTCCATAGACTAGCCAGTGGATTAGGAATCAAACTAGTCCATAGTCAGTAGACTAGTAGACTGATAAATCAAAATAATAGTCAGCAAACTAGTTAATAGAACAGTCCAAAGTTTAGTTCATAGATGAGCCAATAAACTCCATAGTCTATTCTAGACTCTACAGTATCAAATAGAGCAGTCTAGAGGATAGTCAATAAGAAATTATAAAGACTAGACAAGTTTAACAGAATCAAATGAAAAATCCATAGTATAGGGTGTCCAGTCGAGTAATCCAGAGAATAGTCAGTAGAAAAGTATAGCGACTAGACACTAGACTAGTATTCAATAGACTACTCTCAAAAATAGTCTTGATACCATACAACGGAATAGTCAAAAGATTAGTCACTAGATGAACCTGTAGTCTAGTCAATATATTTGTTAACAGACTAGTCAATTAAATATAGATCAGTCAATTGACGATTTAATTGATTAGTCAATATAGAAGTAAAAAGAGTATTTAATAGATACGACGAAAAAGTAAAGTAGTCAATTGACTAGTTAACGATCTAGTCAATGGACTAAATAACAGACTAGCAAATATAATAGTCAAATGACTACCCTCCCGACGAACCAGTAGAGTAGGCCATAGACCTGTCGACAGACTACTTAATAGACTAGTTAACAGAGTAGTCAATAGACAAGTAATAGACTACTTAAGAAACTAGTTAATAGACCAAACATTAGATTAGTCAATGGACTAATCAATAGAATAGTTAAATAACTAGTCAATATACTATGTAGTCAATAGACTGATCAGACCTGGTTCACACTGGGAAACTTTTATTGAGAAACTTTTTTTTGGGAAAATTTTGATGTTTGTGTGTGTTCTCCCACAAACATCAAAATTTTCCCAAAAAAAAGTTTCTTAGTGTGAACCAGGACTCAATAGACCAGAGACACAAACCGAGATGGTTCATATCGGCGGCAGTTGGCCGCCGACTTCTTTTGTCTCAAGTTAAATTGAGCCGACAATTTAGCCGCCACCGATATTTTCTATAATAAGCCGCTGCCGCCAACCTAAAATGGTTGCGCCACCGCCGCCGACCATTTGGCTTCGGCTTGTATATCTGCAATGGACTTGTAAGTAGTCTAGTCAGCAGACCAGTCAATGGAATAGTAAATCTACTAGTCAACGGACTAGATATTGAGTTATGAGTCACTACCTTTAACACTAACAAGTCGGCATACTTGCCAATAGTTCATAGAGTTGCTAGAAACTAGACATTAAAATAGTCAAAAGACTAGCCAAAATATTAGTTCAAAGATTAGTCAATGGATTAGTTAACAGACTTGTTATATACTATTCAATAGACCAGTCCATAGGCTCACCAATAGTCGAGTAGGTTATAGACCCAATAGACGAGTTAATCGCAATTTTTGATTTGCAAGTAACATTTCAAAATTTAAATTTTCCACACCTGCTATTAAACATTAAAAACTGAGAGAATGAAAGAGACTGAGAGAACAAAGCAAATCACTTTATAAATAACATTGATACTTTGACATTTATTAAAAAAAACAACTGTTTATATTTTACATTATGTCACAGTTTTTTTGTTTATTTATTAAAAAAAAATAAGTTGTCTGTTAAATAATATTCTATTGA
Organism: Lucilia cuprina; assembly: GCF_022045245.1. Classification (NCBI taxonomy): domain Eukaryota; kingdom Metazoa; phylum Arthropoda; class Insecta; order Diptera; family Calliphoridae; genus Lucilia; species Lucilia cuprina. The sequence continues at coordinate 17,884,382 of NC_060953.1, read as the reverse complement.
TGATTTATATTATTTATTTAGCTTTTAAATTGAAAAAAGAAAAAAAAATACTTCAACAAATTAATATATTTTAATTCAACAACTCATTTCTAGCTTTGTAAGTGAAATTAATGATTAATGAAAACAAACGAAATAAAAAAAAGAAGATGAGCAAATCATTAAATAAACTGACAGTTAATGTCACTAATCAAACATTTGTTTTTATGTTATGAACAGTGATGTCAACTATTTCAAGGGGAATTTTTGTAAAATAATTTACTCATTCTAAAGTTTAGAATCCTAAACATATTTTGACAATTATAATAGAAGAAAAGTTTTATAAATTTATAATAACTAAAGGATAAAAGTGTCATTATTATGTTGACCACTTGATAAACTGAAATAAATATCCTTGCTGGCTTTAGATAGTCAAAACTTTTGTTTATCCTTTTTTACATTGTTTAACAAATTTAAGGCAGATATTTTAATCTTTCTGGATAAAATACAAATTGAATTTTTGTTAAAAAGTTATGAAAATTATAAAGTGTTGTTTATTTGCTTTTGTTGCTAAAGGCAAAACTAAACCTTTTTTCTACCAATTTTGCTCTCTTTTATTTTGTTTTTTTAATAAATTTATCAACAAATATTAGGTTTTAAAGTACTTTGTTGATAACAAAAAAAAAGGTACTTTCTGAAAAAATATTAAATTAAAAATAATTGGTTGCTTAGAAAAAGCAACCCCTTTTTCTTTTACGAGAAAGTTATGTTTAAAAACAACCGAGTTATATAAAACAAAACCCAAAATTATAAAAAGGTCATACTTCTTTTAAGTTTCTTTGAAAAATTTTAGTTAGTTTTAGAAAATAATGCTACGCCCTCATAATTTTTTTTGTTTAACATGTCATTTGATAACAAACCATAAAGTAAAGATGATTTCTGTGAATATTATTTCATGGTTTTTGATTTAATTTTCTTAGAAAATAAGTTAAATTTTTTTGGAATTGTAGAAAAAATAGAAATTGTGGGTTCATATATAATGTGTACTAAGAAATAAATACCAACAAAAGAAACTACTTTTTTTATAACAATAAAAAATTTTACAAAATTTACATTTTTGTAAAGCACACAAATTTGCACTCTTCGACTAGGAAAGATTTTTCTTCAAACACTTTTCCTTCCACTTTATGAAAATGACTTCAAACTTTACCCTACATATAAAAGGCAACTATATTCCATAAAAAATGCAAATTTGTTCAACAAAAGGCAACATTTTGTTCAATAAAAAGCAATCTTTTTCTAAAAAAATGCATATTTCTTAAAAAAAATTTCAAATTTTTTAAAAAGGAAAGTTTTTCTTAAAACGTTCTAGATTTTTCTTCACTTTAATTCACTTTATAAAACGCTCCTATTTTTCATAAAAAATGCAAATTTGTTAAATAAAAGGCAACATTTTGTTTAATAAAAAGCAAAATTTTTTTGGAAAAAAGTGGTATTTTCTTGGAAAAATTATATAAATTAAAAAAGGTAAGGTTTTGCATGTTTAAATGTTAAACTTTTTTCCAAAATGCACTTTTTTTAAGAAAATTGCAAATTTTTTCTCAAAGAGATTTGTTAATAATTAAACTTTTAAAAAAATTGTCATTAAAAATTGCAGTTTTTTCTTCTAAATTAAAGTGCAACCTTTTCTTCAAAAAATTAAGATTTAAAAAAAGTGCAGCCTTTCCTTAAACGGTTTAAAATTTCATAAAAGGAACTTTTGAAAAAACTAAACTTTTTCGCAAAATATTGTCATTTGTCAAAAAAATGCATTATTTTTTTCAAAAAAGTGCAATTATTTTTTTACGAAAAAGGCAGAATTCTCTAAATTCAAGTTTTAATAGTTCATTTTTCATCAAGAAACAGTTTTCTTTGAAAATGTAACTTCTATTAAGAAAGATAAACATTTATCAAAAAAGGCAACTTTTTTTTATTACAAAAATGCATAAAAGTTACAATTTTGTAAAAAAGGCAAAAAGGGCAACTTTTTCAAATAAGCAATTTTTAGCAAAAGATTAGCACTTTTCAACAGTTTTTGATAGTTATCTTTAAAAAAGTAAATTCTATTAAGAAAAATAAGCATTTATCGTGAAGAGCAACATTTTCTATAAATGAACAACTTTTAACTAAAATGCACTTTTTCAAAATAATGATTTTTTCTGCAAAAGAATATAACTTTTCACAAAATAACGTATTTTTTATAAAGATAACTTCAGATAAAGTGTAATTCACAAAATATGCATTTTTTAAAGGTAAAAAGAGCAACTTTTTCAAACTAAGGATTTTTTTTACAAAAGAATATAATTTTTCACAATAGTATATTTTTACAAAAAGATAACTTTAGATAAAGTGTAATTCATAAAGATCAACATTTTCAAAATAAGGATTTTTTGCAAAGATTGGCATTTTTCTGAAATAGTGCATTTTTCACAAGGACACGTTTAGATAAAGTTTACTTTTTCCAGATTTTAGAAGTTTTTTCTTCGAAAAGTGCAAAAATTTTCTTTAAAAGGTAAACAAATTGAAACAAGCGTTTTTGTTAAGAAGTTAACTTTCTTGCAGTTTTTGCACTTTTTTCTCTCGAAAAGAACAAAATTTTTTAAATCATCTGTTCTTATTTCGAAAAAGGGTAACTTTTTCAACATAAAAATAATAAAAAAGAAACAGTTTCTTACAAGTGTAATAAACAACTAAAAAAGGTACGTTTTTTGAAGTTTTTCTTTAAAAAAAGGTAAATATTTTTCAATAAAGGCAACATTTTCCATAAAAGTGCAAGTTAATATTAAAAAGAGACAACATGTTTTAATAAGCAACTCTTTCTTCAAAGAGCAGCTTTTCCTGTAAAAGTGCAAGTTCTTATTGAAAAGGGGAAAAATCTTTTTTGGAAGAGCAGCTTACGTTGTAAAGTCAAAATTATCACAAAAAATTGCACTTTTTCTAAAAAGTATACATTTTTTTTAACGAAACATAATGTTATTCTTATAAAACTGCTGTTTGTTTACTTTTGGTACTTTGTTATGTGAACTAGTAGCTTTTTAAACCAAATAAAGTAAAAAATTTCAAAGAAAACCCTAATATATAAAAAATTATCAACTCATATCTTTCTCTAGGAAGTGTATTTGTTTTTTTTCTATACAAAGAAATGTTACTCTAGCTTTTCTTTTAAACTTAAAAAAAATCATAAATTAAGCACGAACTAACACTTTTATTATTATTATTTGGAAATAGAAGAGAAACAATGAAATAAAATAACCCTCTTTTTAAACACTGGCAGTATTTTAATATTTATAATCAACATCCATAAGAAAAAGCACTGAACGAAAGACAAAATAAAACAAAAAAACTTTCTTTTTTAAGAATTCTTAAAACGTAAAAATTATAAAAAATAACAAAAAAACATGAAGTGTATTATTGTATGCACAAACATATTTTAGATAGTAAAGTGAATTAATTTTGAAAAAAAACAACAACAACGAAAAATTCAAAATTGTATACTTGAACTTGCAATTGGTAAAACAAAAACAAAAATAGAAACAGAAAATAAAAATAAAAATTAAACCAACCAAAATGAATGTTTTGCATACGAAATTTTATTTTCTCTCTCATCTTTCATTCGATGAATTATATTAAAAGGTATTTTTTTTTTGTTCATCACTAACGTCATCGGCAGTCAGCAAGTGCAAAAGTACTTTAAAAATACAACTGTGTGGATATTTACAAATAAACATAAGAGCAACGCAGCTAACTGTACTTAGAGTGTAATGTATTTGTTGGTATTTAAAACACTTTATTTTGCGTTGTGGCAAATAGAAAAACAATACAAACACAACAAAAAAAGTCACAAATGTCATCAAGTGTCAAATTAATGTAAATGAAAGATAGAACTTAACTGATGTAATAATAATAATGACAACAACAGCAAACATCAAGTGTCAAACTATTATAAACATTTATTACAAAAACACACACACACTCTAGCTGTTTGATGAGGGGTTATTAAAATTATGATAGACAATAAAATGTTAGAAAAAAAAACACAAACTTAGAAAAGTTGTGTTACTCTGAGCAGACCAAACTACCGTTTGAAAATTTATTAAATTGCAGTCAAAAAAAGGTTATATCAAGTTCAAGGTGATAAATATACAGTTTATTTAAATATGAATTTGTTTTTTTTTCTCTTTTGTATCTTCAAGCTTATTCACTTGATTGTGAAATATGACAATAATAATTAAGGTCTTTTCTTGTCTAAGATTTAATGTATTTTAATACTGTTTTGGTTTTTTTCTTAAGGAAAAGATTTAGTCGGATTTCTTTAGGTTTATTTTACAGCTTTTATAAGAGGCATTAAGTTAAATGTCTTTTGTTAGGTTGAACAAAATGTCAAAAGTTTTTTTGTTTTTCAACCAAAAGTCAAATAAGTAAGTTTTTATGGGTGTGTAGTTTTAGGAAAATTTTTCATCATATAGATTTACCGTTATATAAACAGCAAGAGATTAAACTATAATATTGTAATTGTAAAAAGTGTTATAAAAAGGTTTAAAATTGTTTGAAAAGTTACTAACTTTTAGAAGTTGCTAAAACAGGCGCTGATCCAGCTCTGGAGTTTGAGGACATGACAAAAATGCATCGTTTAGAATTCATGAAAAACTAGGATCGATTTACCGCATAAGTGATCGATATCAAATTCTGGACTATAATCTATAGTCTGGACTATAGAACAGTCTATAGAATGGACTACAACAGTCTATAGCCTGGACTATAGAACAGTCTATAGCCTGGACTATAGAACAGTCTATAGCCTGGACTATGGAACAGTCTATAGCCTGGACTATAGAACAGTCTATAGCCTGGACTATAGAACAGTCTATAGTCTGAACTATAGAACAGTCTATAGTCTGGACTATAGAACAGTTTATAGTCTGGACTATAGAACAGTCTATAGTCTGGACTATAGAACAGTCTATAGTCTGGACTATAGAACAGTCTATAGTCTGGACTATAGAACAGTCTATAGTCTGGACTATATAACAGTCTATAGTCTGGACTATAGAACAGTCTATAGTCTGGACTATAGAACAATCACAGTCTGGCCTATCGAACAGTCTATATTCTGGACTATAGAACAATCTATAATTTGGAATATAGAACAGTATATAGTCTGGACTATAGAACAGTCTTTAGTCTAGCCTATGGAACAGACTTTTTGTTTTATTAATACCGCTCAGATCATGAAAAAATAGTAATAAAGTCGGAAAGTCAACTTTTCATATGTTGCAAAAAGTTGAAAAGTAGTCTAACTATAAAATCCTAATAATAGTACTGAGATTATTTGTTAGAAGTGAAAAAGGAGATATAAAAGATTACATACAGGTGTATAAGTTGTAATTGACTCTGTATTTGATTACCCGGGATATGTTAAGTAAACAATTGAATTTTCTTTACTTAATCAATTGCTTTAAATAGCATGAGATTAAAGATTGATTTCAAAATCACTAGTTCCTTATGAATCCCTGGAAATTTTTGGACTTTGTATGCTACTTTTTAATACAAATTTTGCAACTCTTTTTACATATTTTGTAAATTTTTTTTTGGCAAATAATACAAATCATTGTCTAATGTTTTAAATAATAAAGCTACTGTGTTTTGCTTAGATATTGAAAAAAAAAATAAACTTATTGTTAAAGTAAATAATTAATAATAATTTGCAATTGTGTATAAATATGTTTAACTAAATAATAAACTTTAATTGTTTATTTAAAAAATTAGCATTTTAAAATATTTGCTAATTTTTATTTAAAAAATTTGTTAGAAAATACTATAATTTAATGTTATATTTAAATAGGTTTTTTTTGTTTTTGTTTCTGCCTAATTAAATTAAACTTTTGAAAATTTTGTAACTTTTTTTGACAATTTAAAACCAAATTTGTTTAATTAATTTAAATATTTCTTTTATAAGTTTCTAGACTCTATTATGACCCCCAGAGTTTGTTAATTTAATTTTCACAATTTTCTATAATTAAACCTTTGTTTTGTAGTTCCTTTTGAAAGGTAATTTCCACTAACTTTAAGTTAATGGTTGTTGTTTTTTTTAATTTTTCCTTTATACTTCATGATTTCTTGTTTTGTTTTTTTCTTATTCGCTCTTAATTTATGGAATTTTCTTTGTTTATATGTTTTTCTTTTGTTATTATTTATAGTATGTATTGCCAAACCACCCACTTATAAATCAACTATGTACTTCTTGCATACCACTACTATGAAATACAACCTTGTAAATAACTACCTTTTGTTTACCACTGGGTTGTATTTGGTTTTACGTAAAAGAATACTTATTTACAACATAATATTGTTTTTTAACGATTACAATGTTTAAGTTTATTATTGTATGTTATTATTTTTTGTGAAAATTACTTTTGAAAAAGAAAAATTTCATTTATTTAATAAAACTATTGTTATTTTATCTTGTCATTTTCCCTTTTGGCGTTTTCATTTAAAGTATAATTTCAAGATTACATTTCTGGTGTATTGTTTAAAAAGTTGAAGGCGTATTTCTTTTTTTAGGGGGGTTAAACATTGTCATTTGCTTTTTAATGTTAGTAATTTATTAAAATGTGCAAATCCAAAACTTAACAAAATTATAGTCGCCATTCATTAATATGGGACACTGTAACACAATAAACAAAAAATCTAACTAAAGGCTTGTAATTTTACCACCAAAATTACCATGTGTTTTAACTTAACTTTTGGTTTTCTTTCGCAACGAAATAGAAATTTATTGTGTTTTTTTTATTTAAAAACCAAAATGTTTGTGGTTTAAGCAATTTGTTCATTTAAATTTTTGAAAATTTGCGTTTTTTTTTTGTGGTGTAAAATAAGAAAAACTTATGACCTCAATTTCTTTAAAAGAATTTGCATAAACTATAGTTTAATATATAATTATAGGGGAAAAGGCAGTAGTAATTTACTTTTTTGTTAAGAAGTATTATTTGGTTATCTTTGGTAACTATTGAAAGTAATAGTAATTTTCACTAATAACTAATTACTTGGTGGTTTCTTATTTATACAGTTTTTGGGGACTTTTAGTCACTTTTGTTTTTAAATGCATATGAAAGTCAATTTTATACTTTATATATACCCAGTAATCTAACACAAAGCCAATTTGATGGCTTATCATAATGTTAATGTAACTTTTGACGGACTATAAAGTTTACAGAAAGAATAGACTGTCTTTAAAAAGGATAAACTGATTATAGTCCTGGCGATAGACTGACTATTGCCCAGACAATAGACCGAAGATAATTCAGGCAATAGACAGACTATAGTCTAGACTATAGACTGTCAATAGTACAGACTATAGATTGACTATATTAAAAGACTCAAATAAACTTACTTACTTGACTATAGTTCAGACTATAGTCCAGACTATAGAGTGACTATAGTCCAGAGTATTGACTGACCATAGTCCAGGCTATAGACTGACTATAGTCCAGACTATATACTGACTATAGTCCAGGCTATTAACTGACTATTGACCAGATTATAGACTAACCATAGTCAAGACTATATAAAGACATTAGTCCACACTTTAGACTAACTATAGTCAGTCTAATATGACTGACTATAGTCCATATTATAGACTAACTATAGTCCAGACTATAGACTGACTATATTCTTGACTATAGACTGCCTATAGTCCTGATAATAGACTGACTACAGTTCTGACTATAAAATGATTACAGTTCTGACTATAGAATGGTTACAGTCCTGACTATAGAATTATTACTGTCCTGACTATAGTCCTAACTATAGACTGACCATAGTCCTAACTATAGACTTAATATAGACTGACTATAGTCCTAAATATAGACTGACTATAGTCCTGACTATAGACTGACTATAGTCCTGACTATAGACTGACTATAGTCCTGACTATAGACTGACTATAGTCCTGACTATAGACTGACTATAGTCCTGACTATAGACTGACTATAGACTGACTATAGTCCTGACTATAGATTGACTATCGTCCTGACTATAGATCGTCCTGACTATAGTCCTGACTATAGACTTACAATAGTCCTGACTATAGTCCTAGCTATAGACTGACTATAGTCCTAACTATAGACTGACTAAAGTCCTGACTATAGACTGACTATCGTCCTGACTATAGTCATGACTATAAACTTACAATAATCCTGACTATAGTCCTAGCTATAGACTGACTATAGTCCTAACTATAGACTGACTATAGTCCCGACTATAGACTGACTATAGTACCGACTATAGACTGACAATAGTACTGACTAAAGATTGACTATCGTCCTGACTATAGTCCTGACTATAGACTGACTATAATCCTGACTATAATCCTGACTATAGACTGACTATAGACTTACTATAGTCCTGACTATAGACCGACTATAGTCCTAACTATAGACTGATTATAGTCCTAACTATAGACTGACTAAAGTCCTGACTACAGACTAACTATAATCCTGACTACAGAATGACTATAGTCCTGACCATAGACTAACTATAGTCCCGACTATAGACTGACTATATTCCCGACTATAGACTAACTATAGTCCTGACTATAGACTGACTATAGTCCTGACTATAGACTGACTATAGTCCCGACTATAGACTGACTATAGTCCCGAATACAGACTGACTATAGTCCTGACTATAGACTGACTATAGTCTTGACTATAGACTGACTATAGACTGACTATAGTCCTGACTATAGACTGACTATAGTCCTGACTATAGACTGACTATAGTCTTGAATATAGACTGACTATAGTCTTGACTATAGACTGACTATAGACTTACTATAGTCTTGACTATAGACTTACTATAGTCTTGACTATAGACTGACTATAGATTGGCTATAGTCCTGACTATAGACTAACTATAGTCCTCACTATTTTACAGAACATAGTCATAAGTAACCCCAAGTAATGTAAAAAGTAGCTTTTTTTGTTGTCTTTTAAAGAATTCACTTGATACAAAATCTCTCCCTCTCTCCCAATGTTTATGATTTCAAAATAAGCCTAAATCTTAAGAATGACAAAATCTCTCTCATTATGAACTTTGCCAATCCCAACTTTTTATAGCTAAAACATGAACCAAATTTTATGAAAACATTTATATATTGGCATTTTATTATTTGAAACATTAAAAGACTTGATTACTAGAAAATAATTAAAATGATTATTTCAAAATTTTTATGATATTTTTTATGACAATCTAAAACTTTTATACATCAACAACATCACTACTACTACTACTACTACTACTACTACTACTCATAATAAAATTGACATACATTTTGAAAATGCTATTAAATTTAATTTTATTAAACATTCTACGCATATTTTTTATAAAAAATGTAATAATTGTAAATTCAATGTTTCTTTTTCAACTGCAATGCCAAAAAAATAAATTGTTATAAATTACCAAAGATTAAATCTAAAGCCAAAAAAATATTAAATTTTGGCGCACGCATGGCAACCAAATAAAATTATTTATTTATGGCGAGAGAAAGAACGAAAGGAAATTTTATTAGAAGGTCTTTTACAATATTGAAAAAAATATATAACACAAAAATTCCATACACATTTCTAATTTGTGTTCTAAATATAAAAAGAAACTATGTGTTCACATATATATTCATATAAAAATGTTTGGAATTGCAGGAAAAATTATTTATTATTTTCACATGTTTCTTAGAAAATTTGTTATAAAGTTTATTTTTTAATGAAATATATATAAATACTTTTCTGCATTTATAGCAAAATATTTAAGACAAAAAACATTAAATAAGTTAATGTTTATTGTTGCTGATTTTGTTTGAACAAAAATTTGTTTAACTAAATTTTATGACCGTTATTTTCTAAATCATTAAGAAAATTTCCTTTAATTATTCAAAATTTGTTTAAAATGGCATTTGAAATCTATTTCTTATAAAGCGTTCAATTTTACCTTGGTTTTAGTATTTAATTAAACTGTTACTTAAACTAATTGTTAACTAAACTTCCTTTAACAAACAAACCAAAAGTGGTTAAAATTCTTGTTTTTCTAATTAATAAATTAACGGTTCTTTAAAGAATTCATTAAAAAAACTAAAGCTTTAACTTGTTAAATGTTAAGATAACATTTCAAATACACTTAGAAAAACTATCTTTTTGGTGGCTATGTTCCCGATTATAGATCGACCATAGTCCAGACGATAGACTGATTACAAAACAGACAATAGATTGACTATCAAAAGAACAATAAACTGACTATAGTACCGACTATAATTCAGACAATACACTAACTATTTCCAAAATATAGTCCAGCCTATGGACTGACTTTAGCCAAGACTATATAAACTAAAAACTGATTTTAGTCAACACTATATAGACCATATAAACTAAGACTATATATAACTAGACTATAAACTGTATATACTGTATAAAGTCGATCCATAGTCCAGATTGTAGTCAATTCTATAGTCTATTTTATAGTCAGGAGTAAAGTCTATTCTATAGTTAAGATCATAGTCCATTCTATAGTCAAGACCATAGACCATTCTATAGTCTATTCTATGGTCTATTCTATAGCCTATTCTACAGCCTGTTCAATAGTCTATTCTATGGTCTATTCTATAGCCTATTCTACAGCCTGTCCAATAGTCTAATCTTTAGTCAAAACTATAGTACAAACTAAAGAGAAATCTATAATCTACACTATAGTCTATTCTATAGTCCAGACTATAGTCTATTCTATAGTCCAGCCTATATTCTATTCTATAGTCCAGACTATAGTCTATTCTATAGTCCAGACTATAGTCTATTCTATAGTCCAGACTATAGTCAATTCTAGAGTCCAGACTATAGTCTATTGTATAGTCTAGACTATAGTCTATTCTATAGTCCAGACTATAGTCTATTCTATAGTCCAGACTATAGTCTATTCTATAGTCCAGACTATAGTCTATTCTATAGTCCAGACTATAGTCTATTGTATAGTCCAGACTATAGTCTATTGTATAGACCAGACTATAGTCTATTCTATAGTCCAGGCTATAGTCTATTCTATAGTCCAGACTATAGTCAATTCTAGAGTCCAGACTATAGTCTATTGTATAGTCTAGACTATAGTCTATTCTATAGTCCAGACTATAGTCTATTCTATAGTCCAGACTATAGTCTATTGTATAGTCCAAACTATAGTCTATTGTATAGACCAGACTATAGTCTATTCTATAGTCCAGGCTATAGTCTATTCTATAGTCCAGACTATAGTCAATTCTAGAGTCCAGACTATAGTCTATTGTATAGTCTAGACTATAGTCTATTCTATAGTCCAGACTATAGTCTATTCTATAGTCCAGACTATAGTCTATTCTATAGTCCAGACTATAGTCTATTCTATAGTCCAGACTATAGTCTATTCTATAGTCCAGACTATAGTCTATTGTATAGTCCAGACTATAGTCTATTCTATAGTCCAGACTATAGTCAATTCTAGAGTCCAGACTATAGTCTATTGTATAGTCTAGACTATAGTCTATTCTATAGTCCAGACTATAGTCTATTCTATAGTCCAGACTATAGTCTATTCTATAGTCCAGACTATAGTCTATTCTATAGTCCAGACTATAGTCTATTCTATAGTCCAGACTATAGTCTATTGTATAGTCTAGACTATAGTCTATTCTATAGTCCAGACTATAGTCTATTCTATAGTCCAGACTATAGTCTATTGTATAGTCCAAACTATAGTCTATTGTATAGACCAGACTATAGTCTATTCTATAGTCCAGGCTATAGTCTATTCTATAGTCCAGACTATAGTCTATTCTATAGTCCAGACTATAGTCTATTCTATAGTCCAGACTATAGTCTATTCTATAGTCCAGACTATAGTCTATTCTATAGTCCAGACTATAGTCTATTCTATAGTCCAGACTATAGTCTATTCTATAGTCCAGACTATAGTCTATTGTATAGTCCAGACTATAGTCTATTGTATAGACCAGACTATAGTCTATTCTATAGTCCAGGCTATAGTCTATTCTATAGTCCAGACTATAGTCAATTCTAGAGTCCAGACTATAGTCTATTGTATAGTCTAGACTATAGTCTATTCTATAGTCCAGACTATAGTCTATTCTATAGTCCAGACTATAGTCTATTGTATAGTCCAAACTATAGTCTATTGTATAGACCAGACTATAGTCTATTCTATAGTCCAGGCTATAGTCTATTCTATAGTCCAGACTATAGTCAATTCTAGAGTCCAGACTATAGTCTATTGTATAGTCTAGACTATAGTCTATTCTATAGTCCAGACTATAGTCTATTCTATAGTCCAGACTATAGTCTATTCTATAGTCCAGACTATAGTCCACTCTATAGTCCATACTGTAATCTATTATATAGTCCAGACTATAGCCTATTCCTATTTGGCCAGACCATATTCAGACTATAGTCTAATCTTTAGTCAAAACTATAATACAGACTAAAGTCGATTCTATAGTCTAGACTATAGTCTTTTGTATATTCCAGACATAAGCCATTTGTATAGTCCATACTGTAATCTATTGTATAGTCCAGACTACAGTCTATACTTTGGTCCAGACTATAGTCTATTCAATAGTTCAGACTATAGCCCAGACCATATTTTCTTCCATAGCTCAGATTTTAATATGTTCTATAGTTTATACTTTAGTCCGTTTTTTAGTTTAGAATATGGTCTGTTCTATAGTTCAGACTGTAGTCTATTCTATATCCCAGACTATAGTCTATATTTTCTCTAAGTGTATCTTTTTTTACAAACACATACATTATATCTAGTTGTACTTATATTAAATTGATTTATTTTGTACATTAAATTTGTCGATTTCATCATAAAGTTTTAGTTGTTTTTTTTCTCTTCATTTTAGCAAACCCAACAACAATAACAAGTCTGTTTAACTATTTTTGGTTTAACAATATCTTAAATTGTCTATTATTTGCTACAGTTTGTTAGTGTAATATTTCTGCTTAGTTTTTGTAATTTTTTTTTGTTGGTATTTTTTTTTTTTTGCTTGAATGTCTGTCGCAACAAACAAACAATTCAAATGTGTAACAGCGTGTGAAATTTAGTTTTTGCCACAATTTTATAACACTCTTCTATTGAATGGAAACAATAGCAACAACAACAACAACAATAAAAAACAGATATCTAGTTAATAAATATTACAGTGAATAAAATTATAGTAGAAGTTGTTAGCTACATTAATAATACATTTAAACTAGTAGTTAGCAAACAATTTTAAATCTTTAGGAATTTAATTTTATTTTTGTTTGGTTTTTTCTGACATAATCATCTCAATATTTCTTGAAAATTGGGAAAATCTTTGACTTATAATGTCATTTCAAAATCGCTTTCATCCCTTTACAAACTTGGTAACACTAACCAACAATTTGCCACATTTTATGCTACTCAGCTAATTAACGTAAAAATGTCATTTGTTTTTGTTTCCTTTTTTTGTTTACAAAAATAGAACAAGTACAAAAAAATCAATAGACCCGCCATTACGAAAATACCACTCCAATTTGGTATTTAGCAAAGAATTTAGGCCTTTATATATACCACACATTATCCCCATTTATTATCAGGTTAAATTAAGCGCAAAATACACAAAATTAATAGAAAAAAAAGAAAGAAAAACAGCAACAATATTACGAAAAAGAATTCGATAATTACTTATCACTCTTCTTGCCAACTGTCAAATATAAGGAACAATACAAATAACAAAAGCAGCGCAAAAAAAGGAATAAGAAGCAGCAACAGCATCATTAAGCAGCAGGGATGGAAAATATAGTACTATTGTACTTAATTGTAGTAATTTTTGTTATCGAAATATAGAGCCAAAACAGATTAAATAATACTAATCCATTACCTAGTCAACTAGTACATAGACTAGCCTCTGGTTGATAAATAGTTGAGTCCATAAACTAAAAAATCGACCAGTTAAAAGACGTATTTCATGGACTAGTCAATAGACTAGTGTAGGGTCTAATAAAATACACACAAGTGTATAGATTAGTCAAAATACATGTAGATAGACTTGTTCATAACCTTGTCCATGGACTAGCCAATAGTTGGGTTTATGAATCAGTCTACAGCCGATTACATTTAATAGTCGAAAGACTAGTCAAATTGATTTGTTCATAGTCTATAGACTAGTAAATAAACTATATACAAGTCCATAGACTAGTCAACAAACTGATTCATAAACTAGTACACATGCTAGTTTATGGACCAAACAATATATTCTTCAATATTCTATTAGATAGACTAGTCAATAGTTGATTTTATATACATTCTAGTCCAAAGATTATTCCATAATATACTAGTCTATAGTCTAGTCAATAGACTGATTCATAAACTATTCATTATACTAGTACATAGGCTAGTTTAGGGACAAGTCTGTATACTAATCAGATAGACAAGTTAAAAGATTAGTCAGTAGACTTTTTCATATACTAGTCAATAAGACTATTTCATAAACTAGTCCAAAGATTATTCCATATACACTTTTTACCAGTGCATAGAATAGTAAATAATGTAGTCCATAGAATATTCAATAGGACAGTCTGTTAACTAGTGCAAAGACTAGTCCAAAAGCTAGTTCATAGGCTAGTCCATAAACTATTGCATTAACTAGTCCACAGACTACTTAGTGCAAGAGTCTACTACGAGTTGGACTTGGTATTAGACTAGCCAATAGATTGTTTTTTTATACTATATACTCTCTTGACTAGTCCATAGAATAGGCATTAGAACGGTCTGCTGGCAAGACTAGTCTATAAACTATTGTCTGCAGATGACTCTGTTTAAGAACTCAATAATGGTATAGTCATAAAGCAAGTCCAAATCATTAGCCAAATTAAATTTTCCATACCTGTTAAGCGGTAAAAAAAAGGAGCAAAGAGAAAGAGAAAAAGAAAAAAAAGAGAGAGAGGGAAGCATAACAATAACATCATATACTTAGGAAAAGGCGTACATGTGAAATCCGTTAAACAGCATATAACTTGTCAATGATTGATGACGACGATTGTTGTTGCTGCTGCCATGATGAAATTGTTGTTTCTGTTGTTGCTGATTTTTTGTATAAATATTTTGTTGCTGCTGTTTTTGTGTTGTTGCTAAAGGGGTTTGTAAAATAGATTGACGCATCTGTGATACATTTGAAGACGATGACACATCACTTGTTGTTATGGTGGTGGCGGCAGAAGAATTGTTGTTGTTGTTATTATTATTGTTGTTGTGGTTAGGATTATTGCAGTTCTTATGTAAAACATTTGTAGAATTTGCAACTGCTGGTGCAGAAGAAAATAATGATAATACGCCACCCATAAATATATGCTCACAATTTAAGACGTTTGTGTCGCTAATTGTATTTGTAAAGGTGGTGGAGGTAACGGGCGATGACAAAGGACTAGAATTGTTGCTGGCTAAACAAGTGTTAGCAGATGATGAAGTGCTTAGATTAAACAAAATACCCGGACAACAACAAAAACACATAAATTCTGAATTAAATTGACAATAACTTGTTATGAACTACAAAAAAAAAAGAAAACCTATCAAACAACAAATATGAGTCATGCTGTTTTTTATAAAAAAAAATTGAATTTTTTTAAATACAAATTTTAAAGTCTTGGTTGTATTTTTTTAGTTTAATTAGCACTTTTTGTTGTTATTTTTGTTTTTTTTTTAAATTTTATATTTTACGATTTAAAAACATTGTGATTATTTTGTATTAAATTTGTAAAATAACCAGAAATAATAATTAAAACAAAATAAAACTCATTAAAAATACAACAAAATTTTTAGTAAAAATAAACTTAAATTGTTTAAATGATTTACAATCCCGTATTATTTGTTTTCTTTCTTTTTCTCTTTTATGCAAAAAATAACAGGAACTTGTAGTGACGTTAATGAATTTTTCTGTTTGGTTTTTTGTTTTTTTTGCTAAACATTCGCAAATGTTTTAGAGCGTAGAGAGGATGACAACAACAACAAAAATTATACAAATTAAAGAAAACATTTGAATGAATTTTGTTTTTAGCATCAAAGTAAAAATATAGTATATAGAAAAAACATTTAAAAAACAACAAAGAAATCACACCATCATTTTAAATATGTAGAAAAATTAGTGTAAAAATTTTGATAAGGTGAGTTTAAGTAAATGAATGAATGAGTGAGTGAGAGGTGTGTGTATTTGTTGTTAATGTATTAGTGTGATATTTTTACTGCCATTTTGCTTAATGAAGATAAATGAGCAAAGCAGGTGACATTGACACTTTCATTTTGTTATGCTGCTGTATTATGCTGCTTCGTATTTTCTTCTTAAATGTTTTATCTTTCTATTTCGCTTTAAAGGGCAAAAAAAAGGCATAAAATGAAATGCCAAAAAAAAGAAGAAAAATGACAATAGTGTTGTTAATAGGAAATACCTAAAGTCAGCGTAAGAAAATGCTATTAATAAAATGCAAAAAAAAATGTTTTAATAAAAATAGCTTTATAATTATAACAAAAAGCACGAAATAAACATTAAAAAAACAAAAACAAGACATTTTTTTCTAACTTGTCAATATGACACATGGATAAATACATTTAGCATTCACACTGTCATCGTAATTTTTTCGATTTCATCTTTTGTTTAACACAAATTTTTGTTGTTTAAATTTGTTATAAATATTTATATATTTTCTCTTTTTTTTGTATAAAAGAACTTTTTATTAGGTCAAAATCTGTTACATCATATTTAGCTATTTTGACGATTTGCTACTGAAATATATTTTGTTTTTGTTGACCAAGGTCATTATAGTTTTTACGAAATTATATGTTTTTCGGATTTTTTTTCAGGGGTCTTTGAATATTTAGAACTTTTTTTGTTGAAAGTGATAGAAATTTTAGTTTTAAATTGAAACAATTTCAGAATGTTATGAGTAGAATCGAAAGTCATGCATGATACCTGAACCGGAGAATATTTCTGATAGAAATGGTGCCACAGAGGCATATGTTACTTTGACTAACCGACCTCAAATTGGTGCTATTGCAATATGGTTTAAAGAGGTGCTAACAGTAGTCTCTAGTCTAACTGTACTATAAACTGTAGCTGTTAGATAACTCCTCGGGGATGCTAAATCCAAAACCCCGATTCTATAAAAGGTTGATTAGTCCCATTCATTTAGTAACGTTACTACTATAGCAAGGGAATATATAGCTTGAATACCCTCAGCAAATTGTTTTTGCTTGGACTAAAGTTAGGTATGACCAAAAATTCGTTCTTGTCAAACCACAAAGGGGGTGATGTTGAGTCTTTAGCTCATCTAGTAGTTAAAAAACAAGGTACTTACGAAGGTAAAGGATAAATTACTTATTTAAGAAAATATCGTCAAAAGAAGTGAATTATTTTCTTAAAATGGTCATTCCAATCGAAAAGAAATTGTTATAGAGAACTTACTGTAAACATTAATGCAAAATGATCGGCGGTGGGGGCGTAACCATTTTAGGTCGGCGGCGTCGGCTTATTTTAGAAAATATCGGCGGCGGCTTAAATTGTCGGCTCAATTTAACCTTTTCTTCAGAAAATGGCCTCATAAGCGTTTATTATATTGAAAATCTCTGTATAATATAGAAACCTGTCTCTATATAAGTTTTTCTACATAAAAATGAACATTTATAGTAGCTTTTACAATTTTAATGTTAGCACAATATTGTGTGGCAACACTTTTCAATTTGCAATAATAATTTAAAATAGTGGCAACTCCGTTCAAATTTATTTTCCGAAATACATGTGTGATTCCAATCTTAATCAGCGGCTACGTTTAAGCCGGCTTAGCTTTGGAGCCGAAAGAAGCCCACTCGGGAGTAGTCGGTAACGAAAGAGCGAATGGCTTTAAAGAGCATGTAGAGAGGACAGTGAAACTCTGGAGTACTTTATTTGCACTGCCAGGCATTATGTTTATTTTTAAAATTTTATTATAAATAGAAAATTGTATCAACATTTTCAACTAAATTGATTTGGTTTTAATCATTTCCTGAACAGGTCAAAGTTCAACTTCTTAAATTTATTAATAGATTTTGATTAAATTTAACTTAAAGATTCTCTGATAAAAGATATCAAATTATAAATAGAAAATATAATCAACAGAATTAGTTAAATTTTAAGAATTTCTCTTTCAAAAAGGTCAAAGTTCAAATTTCAAAAGTTTTTTTATCTGATTTTAATAAAATATCTACCCAATAAATAAATTTTTGTTGAGTTAAAGATAATTAGAGACAAAATGAAACAACTTTTATATGTTTTAAAATACTTTTGAGATAAAAATCTTTTAAAATTTTATATGTATAAATATGAATAACAATTTTATTTTTAATTAAATTTAAAAAAAAGAACATTAACTGACTGATAAAACAAATAACAATTTTTAAGTCATAAAATTTAAAATTTTGTTTTTGTTTTGCTTCGTTTATTAAAATAAACATTATTTCCGTCTCTTTAACCTTCATCTATGAAATTTTGTTCTTTATTTATTAGTGTTTTTATTCATATTTTTTGTTTGTTTTTAAGATTTTAACATTTCATCACATTTATATTAGATGTGACTTGTTGTTGCTGCTGTCATATCAACGTTTAAGAGCGGGAGATAGTAAGAGAGAGAGAGAGAGAAAAGAATCACAAAAATGATGACTAGCTTCTGATAATAATGATGATTGTGGTGATAATTATAATATTAATGCTCAACGTTTGGTTTGTTTAGAAAAAAACGAATTTAAAGAAAAATTTTAAAAATTTTTGTAATTTGGTTAATGCCTATCTATTCACAATAGATAAATTTTCAGGAAATGACAAATCATTTAATGTCAAAAACTTATATTAAGAGATTCCTTTTATATTTATTTTAAGAGTAATAGAATAACTCTTTTTTTGTTAATATAGAGAGTAGAAAACTCAAGAAAACTACCACAAAAGGAATATTAAAACACTTTCCAAAAAAATTACCGTTAAAGGTCAAACAGTCATTTATATTGTAGAGAGAAAAAGAGAGCAAAAAAATCTAACTTATGATAACAGTAACGAATAAAAAAAGGAAGAAATACGTAAAAAGAATAATACAAAAAGCTATAAAAATTAAAAACACACACACACATAAAAAGTTTTAATAAAATTTAAATTAAAAATATAAATGGAACTGGACCAGGTATTTTATATTGTGAACAATTTTAAACTTAATTGTTGTTGTTGTTATTGTTGAAATTAAAAATAACAACACAGATGTCAAAGTAATAACCGCTGTATGAATGTTAAAAAAAGGAAACAGCTGATGCATAAACGAAAGAGAGAGAGAGAGGGAGAGGAATAAAAGAACATGTGTTTGAAAAAGGAAATGAAGCAGAAAAACTGCATAGCTGTAATGTTTAGGGTTACCAAATTGTTATTATCAAATGCAAAAAATCTAAATGGATAAAAGAAGAAAAAAAAGTGAAAGAGGTTGTTGGTTGGTTTATGCAAAAATTAAAATTTTAATTTATTTGTTTAACAAAAAATGAACGCTATCATCTAAGTAATTTCTTTAATTACTTTTTTTATTTGTTGTTTTTTCAAGTTATATAGTACTTTTACTTAATTGAGCTATTAAATGTGGTTTGTTTGTTTGTTTGTTTGTTTTTATGATGATGATTTTAGTTAAATTAAACAACTACAAGTTTAATTTTAATTTGGTTGAGTGTATGGGGTGTTAAAAACAGTGTAGGGCGAATAATAAAGGGAATTTTGAAAAAAGGGTAAACAACGTTTTCTGAAATTTATATAAATATTTTAAAGTTCCTTAATTAACGATTTCTATTCAATTCTTTAATCAATTATTTCAATTCGTAATTGTCTTCATCGGTACTGGTTTAGAACTAGTTCTTTTGTATTAGTTTTACAACTAGTTTTAGGACGCATGATTATTCGTTCAATTTTGACGATGGTACCAATTATTTTTGTTTCGATTAATTTTGTTATGCTCTAGAGGATATTTACAACTTATTTGAAAGAACTTGTTTTAGAAGGAAGGAATGATTACTCGGTTAAATTTTGACATTGATACCAATATTTTTGTTTGTAAATGTCTACTATATTCCTGTAGAATAATTTTAGAATTGACTGTGGATAGTTCGGAAACTGCTCTTTAATGATTTCTATTCAGATTTTTTCCACCCGAAACAAGTTTGGAACTAGTTCTTTTGTTCTAGTACACATCAAATTGTTACTTTCATAAATGTTCCTATAATAGATATATAGAATGGTCCTTAAACCAGTTCTTTATTTAATGAAATCCATTGGAATTTGTCTCTATCGAAACTTGTTTAAGAAAAGCTGTAGAGAAATTGTTCTAGAGTACTTTCGACCTTAGTTCTATAGGAAGGTTATTCAGTTAAAAAACTTTTTTCGAATCGGTCACAGTCGAAAATAGTTCTATGGTAGCCTTGGTTAACAAATACACTTTCTTTAGATCAAGTCTAGAACAAGTTCTTTTGTTTTGGAATACATCAGATTCTCGAATCGTTTCTTTATTAATGATTTTTGTTTAAATTTCTTACCCTAAAAACTAGTTCTAGGAAAGCTTTAAAGGTCATAAATATAAGCCAATCTTGCAACAGTTTAAGAATAAGCTCTTTTTTAAAGATTTTTATTGGAAATTGTTAAAATTCGACTAGGGTTCTATAGGTGAAACAAAATGTGAACTTTTTGGCGTTTTATAAAAAGTCGACTTTTTAACTTTTTGCGTTTTTTGTTACAAGTCAATGTTATGACTTTTGTGTTTTATTAAAAGTCGACTTTACGAACTTTTGAAAATATAGATTTTTCGACTTTTTTCTTTCAAGGTATTTTTCAACTTTTTCGAAAACGATTAAAATTTTAATTAAAATTTTTGAAATTCTATTAAGGTCCTTTCGATCCCTTTCGAATGCTAGAATTCGGCCCCTAGTTGTAAGAAGTTGTTTCGAAACTTGTTAGTGTTCCATTGAATTATTGTTGGACAAATGTACATATAACTAGTGCGAAAGAAATAGTTCTTTAGAAACTCTTTAGAAATACTTTAGAATCACAACCACGTTTGAGATAACGTGTTAGAGTTGCAATCTGTTCAAAAAACTGAACACCTGTTCTAGAACTAGTATGTTCTAGTATGTTCTAGAACCTGTTCTAGAACTAGTATGTTTAGAACAAAAATCTTAAATCTTTCTTAGGAATAGAGAATTTTGGCTATAGTGTTACATTAAAAAGAAACTTCTTGAAAATTTTTCAAAAATATTGAATTTATTCTAAAACTGCTAAAATTTTTTTAAAAATATCAAATAATTTTAAAATATTGTAAATAAGTAATATTTGTTTTTTTTTAACAATTTTAAGAACCAGGAAAAAAGTCAATGTCGTCTACTGTTATTTACCTAGACCTAACGACACCATTGTGAAACCAAAGCAACAACAAGAAATAACTACCATTTATTTAATTTATTAGATAAATAAAAGATAGTAACTATTTTAACTATAATATTTGTTTAAAATTTAAAAGATTAAAAAGACAATAACCCAATTTTAATATTAAATATTTATTCTAAAAATTCTGTCTTAAACAAATACATTACAAACTTATTAAAAACAACACTGAAAAAATATAGGTTAAGAAGCCTAATACGGAAAAATAAAATAAAAACAATGTAATAACTATTAAAGCAACAAAACTTTCAAAAACTTTTGTTTAAATTAAACAAAAATATGGCAGTCCTGTTTAGGTTATTTGAAGTTGTTTTTTCTTTTTTCTTTGTAAAAGTTACTCTCTGTTTAATACTTATTTTCCAGCTGTTACAGTTATTGCGATAAGAAAAAAAGAGTGAGTGAGTGAGTGATAACTCTCTTTAACACTTTGGGAGCTGAAAAAAAAAATAAAACTACAAACATATGTTTTATGCATTAAAGCAAAAACAAGAACTGCAATTACTTGACAGTTGGGGAGGAAATTGTAGAAGTGTGTAAAAAAAGTACTTGTATGTATATGTATGCAGTGTATTCTACACGTATGGCGTGTAGAATGGCAACATTTTTTTTTCTTTACATTGAAGTTGTTGTAGTTTGTGTATGGGAATGAAGTCATGGAAAACTTATACAAAAACAACAATATATACAATTGCAAAGTAAAGTCAGTAAGCGTGTCAGCAAAAGCACAGCAACAACAACAACGACAAACAAAAAACTTTATTTTTACAAAAAAAAAAAACAAAAAAAACAACAATCATAATAAAATAGTGTTGGTAAGAAAAAGCGCAACATCAGTAAATACACACTTACCAACACTTTTTTTCTTTTTTAATGTAGTCGTCAATGTAAATAAAATAATATTGAATATTTGAACAAAAGTGTGCTACATTTACAAGAGAAACAACAACAACAAAAAACAGCAGAAATAATAAATGAACAACAACTTAAACAAATATGTACATTTGGGGGTTTTTCTTTTTCGAACATTTTCTTTATAAAGTGGGTAATTTTTATAACGTTTTCTTCTTCTTATGAAAGCAAATTCTATAAAGACGAAAAACTAAGCGAAATACTGCTTGCTATAGAGAGATAGTGAGTTTTAAAAGAAAATATATGTTCAAAATAAGAAATTTATTGAAAATTTATTAAAAAGAAAGAATATCTGTTAAAAATGTTTCTATATATTAGAACTCATTCTTGAACTGGTTTATTCTAAATAAACCAGTTCAACAAGAACAGATGCAAAAAGAACCATTTCAGATTCTTTTATAACATCCATGGAACCAGCAAAAAAAGAACTTCTAAAGAAGCGAAAAATAAGTAGAATTTACTCCATGGAAGTACTGAAAAATACCTGAAGAAGTGATGATTTTAACACAGGCTTGCCATAGGAGAGATGTTCTTTTTATTTGATTCCAAATTCACAACATCTGAAGAATGCAAAAAGAACCATTTCAGATTCTTTTATAACATCCATGGAACTAGTAATATTGCTACCTAGCAAAAAAAAAGAACTTCCAATAAAGCGAAAAAGAAGTAGAATTTACTCCATGGAAATACAGAAAAGGATCTGAAGAAGTGATGATTTTAACACAGGCTTATCAGAAAAGAGATGTTCTTTTTATTTGATTACAAAATCACAACATCTAAAGTCATTCCTAGGAATTAGGATGTGAAATTGTTGCATTATTGAATACAACTTATTTGACTTAAATAATATTGACATAAATAAATAAATTATATGCATTTATCAATCAACTCCAAAATAAAATGGGTTTAATTAAAAAAATTTCAGTTCAAAAAATTATACCTTTAATTTTACATAAAATTGTATTCTTTTCGCTTCGTTGGAAGTCAATAAACACAACTTCCACAGAAGGTAAACAAATTCACTTAGTTTTACTTCGTTTTATTTCTGCTGGAAATTGTTCTATAGAACATTGTAATGATTCCAGATTCATTAATAGCTTCCATGGAACTAGTGATGTTGCTATTACCCGTACTGTTTTTGATTGACACTATTCCTGAAATGAAGTTGTATTCGTTTCACAACTAGTTCTAGAATGAACGATTACAGTTTGTTCTGGTTTAGCATTGAGGCTTGATTTCTGTTTAAAATTCGCTTTTAAAACTGGTTCTCAGGAAGCGTTATAGAATTGACACTGGTTGTATGGAACGTTCCTGTAACTAGTTCTTGAAACTAGCTATGAGGAAGCAGGAGGGGAAGAATAATTCTGAAACTAGCTTTTGCAGCGATTGCTGTTCCAAATGTTTAAGATTAGAAAATTTGTAAAATTTTGAAATCATTTAGACGTTTTATTTACTGTTATTTGTACGTTGTTGAATTCCATACACGAATATATCAAGCCGATCAACTACTTCTAGAATGCATGATTTCTTAATTGCCGTTGAAACTAATGAATTTTGTTTGAAATTGTCACCTTCAGAACTGCTTCTATGGAAGCTTAAAGGAGTTGACATTAGTTCTATGAAACGATTCTGTAACTAGTTATTTAATAAGAACTGGTTCTATGGAAACATTACGAAGTTGACATTAGTTCTATAGAACAACTCTATAACTAGTTATTTATCAAAGATTTTTGTACATATTTATAAGCATTAAAACTAGTTCGGGAACTATAGCATTTCACACTGGTTCTATTCAATGGTTTTGTGAGCAATACATTAATCAAAGATTTTTAGCGAATTTATATACCTTTTATAGATTGTTTTATTTTTAAATATAAATATTTTAAAAGCTTCTAAAGTTTAGAATGACTATAAATAGTTCTTTTTGAACTCGTTCTAAACTAGTAGGAATTTCAATAGACTTTCAGAATTGAATATTATAACGTCTCCGATGTGATGAAAAACTGGATATTTAAAACTTTTAGCTAAGATATCTCCAAAAGCTAATGCAATGGAGACAGGACTGTTTGGGTTCCGAAACGGATTCATCACATGTAAATCTTTTTGAAAAGATTTAGAGAAATCGTACAAAATTTTGTTAAAAAAAATTATCAAGAATTCTTTAATCATTAGAAAATTTAACGAAAATCAATCTAAAAATATAAAAATGTATCGATAATGTTAACATTTACATAAAATTTATCGATATTAATTCCAAAATAAATAGGATTTTTAAAAACTTATTTCAAAAATAGAGATTATATTGTTATTATTAAATTCAATTTAGAATTTAATAAAAAAAATCCTTCTTTTCAAACTTACTGTACAAATGAAAAACAAAAATTTGCAATAAACAAATATTATTAACAGAAACTGCAAAATAACAACAACAACAACAAATAAAACCAAACTACAACGGTATGCAGCAAGTAGGCAGGCATTAGCAATATGTTGCGCTTGGTTGCATTAGCAGCAGTTGGTAGCAGTTTTGTTGTTGTTGTTATTATTATTGTTGGCAGCAGTAGCAGTTAAACTAAAAATGTGTTGCTGAGTGAGTTGGAGTGGCAACAACAAAAAAAAAAAAAAAATGAAATATTTTTTTTTTCTAAATTGACTGAAAAGTGACTGACGTTGATGGCAAACGAATGTTGATGTAGTTGTTGTTCAACTGCAACAAAAACAAAGAAAATGTTGAGGTTTTGATGATAATTACGATGATAATGATGATGATGATTTTCTTTTTAAGTTTTTTTGTTTCTATATAAAATTTTTATAATTTTTTTTTTGCTTGGCTAAACAATAACACGCAAAACATTTTAACAGAATTATTTTTTTCATATAATTTTTTTGTTGTTGCATTTTAACAACTGTTGTTTTAATTAATTTTGTTTTAAAGTTATATTTTTTCTAGTTTTATAAAATTCTAGCCAAATAAGACTCCAAGGTATTTTTTTTTCATATAATTAACTCTTTTCTTTTAAACACAACAAAGATTTTTTCTTTTAAATTTTTTTTATGGTTTTCTGCAGTTTTATTTGCAGTATTTTATTAAAATTTTATTGCTAAAATTAAATTTATAATATTTTATTACCACAAATTCTGAAATTCTTTTCTAAAAATATATTTTATATGGTTGGTTTTTTAAAACTTTTTTATTTTCTTTCTTCTTTATAATTTGCACTTCACAACTTTGTTTTTTATTTTCATAAAATTTCAATTTGTTGTTGCAAATAAAATTTTTTAAAATTAAACACTTTTTTTGGTAAATTTGTTTTTGTTTCAACAAACGTTTTAAAGTTAAAAAATATATATTTTTAAAATTTGTTTAAATTAATAAAAGTTTGGATGTAAAACGTGCACGTTACACGTCGTCACGTTAAGATAATATATCCGTAACAATGTTTATAAGAGAAACGGAACCGAAAGACAGACCACTAATACCGCTATGATCTAATCATGCCAAAAGAAGATTTCATACTAAAGTTACTCTCGTCATTCGCTGGGACTTGTTCTGCTGCTTAGCTAGTAGTGCTTGCTGTTTGTGTTTTCGATTTTGTTGCCTGTTGTTGTCCGTGTCACTGTGAGCGAGTACAGCAACAACAACAGCAAAATATAATGCTGCTCATGTTGATGATGATGATGACGACTTGTTTGTTTGCTTACTGACTGGCCTTACTACTACAGAATTTCCATTATTAAAACAACAATAAATACTCTGTTTCTCTTACTTGCTGCTGCTGCCGTGGTACTTGGTGGTCTTGGTCTGGTTCGCTGCTGTTGTTGCCATAAAATCCCACTTAATATGTACAAAAAACCCAACAACAACAGCAATCTCAATGTACAAAACCAACATTAAACAAAACGTTAGTATATTAAATTTATATGGTAATTTGTATTTGACTCACATGATTTGTCCTCTCTCAATTTCCCTCTCAAAAGAGAAATTTGCGAGTTAAAAAAAAAACGAAAACAGAGAGTAAAATAACAACCTGTGAGAATTTATTGTTATTGTTTGTATCAACAACAACCTGTGATGTTTGTTAGGTCATTTGAAATTTTACTCTTTACTAAGTTTTACGCTCTTTTTCTGTTTTTCTCTCTATCAAACAAAAAAAAACACAATGCACATTTTACGTAGGTAAGTTGTTAAGTAGTTTAACTTTTTTGAGATTTTATTCTGAATAGTTTTTATTTTTGAAATTTAGGGAAAAGTTTTTGAATGCGTTTATAGTCTAGTATATATTATAGTCTACAGTTTAGTATATGTTCTAGTCTATAGTGTAGCGTATAGTCTAGCCTATAGTCCAGTCTATTGTCTAGTCTATAGTAGTCTACAGTCTAGTCTATAGTCTGTTCTATAGTCAAGTCTATAGTCTGGTATATAGGATATTCTAGAGTCTAGTCTATAGTATAGTCTATAGTCTAGTTTAAAGTCTAGTCTAAAGTGTAGTCGATAGTCTAGACTATAGTCTAGTCTTATTCTAGTCTAGAGTCTAGTCTATAGTCTGGTGTATAGCATTGTTTATATTCTAGTCTTTAGTCTAGTCTAAAGTCTGGTCTAAAGCTTCTTTATATTGTAGCCTATAGACTTTTTTATATTCTATTCTATAGTCTAGTCTAAAGTCCAAAGTCTAGTCTACAGTCTTGTATATAGACTAGTTTATAGTTTAGTTTATACACTATTTTATAATCTAGTCTATAGTCTAGTCTATATTCTAGTCTATAGTCTAGTCTTTAGTCTATTCTATAGTCTAGTCTATAGTCCAGGCTATAGTTTAGTCTATGGTCTACTCTATAGTCTAGTCTATAGTCTAGTCGATAGTCTAGCCGATAGTATAGTCTATAGTCTAGTCTATAGTCTAGTCGATAGTCTAGTCTATAGTATAGTCTACAGTCTAGTCTATAGTCTATCCTATAGACTAATCTATAGTCTAGTCTGCAGTCTAGTGTATAGTCTAGTCTATAGTCTAGTCTATAGTCTAGTCTATAGTCTAGTCTATAGTCTAGTCTATAGTCTAGTCTATAGTCTAGTCTATAGTCTAGTCTATAGTCTAGTCTATAGTCTAGTCTATAGTCTAGTCTATAGTCTAGTCTATAGTCTAGTCTATAGTCTAATCTATAGTCTAGTCTATAGTCTAGTCTATAATCTAGTCTATAGTCTAGTCTAAAGTTTAGTCTATAGTCTAGTCTATAGTCTAGTCGATAGTCTAGACTATAGTCTAGTCTATAGTCTAGTCTAAAGTTTAGTCTAAAGTTTAGTCTATAGTCTTGTCTATAGTTTAGTCTATAGTCTAGTCTAAAGTCTAGTCTATAGTCTAGTCTATAGTCTAGTCTATAGTCTAGTCTATAGTCTATTCTATAGTATAATCTGTAGTCTAGTCTATAGTCTAGTATATAGCCTAGTCTATATTCTAGTCTATAGTCTAGTATATAGTCTAGTCTATAGTCTATTCTATAGTCTAGTCTATAGTCTAGTCTATAGTCTAGTTTATAGTCTAGTCTATAGTCTAGTTTATAGTCTAGTCTATAGTCTAGTTTATAGTCTAGTCTATAGTCTAGTCAATAGTCTAGTCTATAGTCTAGTCTATAGTCTAGTCTATAGTCTAGTTTATAGTCTAGTCTATAGTCCTGTCTATAGTCTAGTCTATAGTCTTGTCTATAGTCTTGTCTAGAGTCTAGTCTATAGTCTAGTCTGTAGTCTATAGTCTAGTCTGTAGTCTATAGTCTAGTCTATAGTCTAGTCTGTAGTCTATTCTATAGTCTAGCCTATAGTCTATAGTTATTTTTTCATTAAATATTGATTTGTGCCCTTTATTATATTACTTCTCTCCCATAACTTTACAATTTGCCCACGTTTCCTAGCGTAGAGTTTAACGCATTAATGTGGCTTTAAACTGAATATACATACAAATCCACATTAAAAGTCAATACTCTTTGGAGTCTTATTACCATAATTCTAGATTTTCCTAACTTCAATAACTCAAGTAGTTAAAGGTCTTTTGTTTTCTCTACAATTGATTTTTTTTTTCACCACTTCTTTAATGTTTTCTCTATAGTCCACATTGCATTACGTGCCTGGCATTTATAAAATGGTCCATTTCGAATAGAAATTAAATAAAAAAACAACACTTGTTCTGTGTCTACAAAGTAACTATTCATCCATTCATTTCCCTTTAAAGTGGCAGCAGTTGGGCCGGTATAACGAAAAATACTTTAGTTTTCTTGTTACTCATCCATTTTTATGAGTAGTTTGTCAATAAATCTAATTACAAATCAGCTGAAGTAATAGAAATGAAGAGGAAAAAGTACTGTAAATGTAAAAAAGGCACTCTTTTTGGGGGGAAGTTAATAGTAGTTTTCACTAGAAGTACTTTTGGTACAAAATAAGCCTAAACACTTTTATGCCAAAGTATTAGGGGTAAAAATGTTTTGAATAACTTTGTTCTAAGAGATAAGAACGGAGGCCATAACTTGTATTTCCGTAATCCAAGAGTGCAAAAAGTTCCTTTTGATACTTTAATTGTACATATTTCCCATTACTACCATCACTGTTATTAATTTACTAGTACCAACTACAAAATAGCATGTTTTGTTTTTGTACAATAAATAAAGTTTGAAACTAGAGAGAAAAAAAGAACTACCAAAAACGTCAACGTCATGTTTAGTAAACATCAAAAATTAATAAAAAAAGTAAAAAAACAAAAAAAAATAATAATAAAACAATTTCGTTTAGTTATTGTTCAGAATTTGAAATGAGAGAAAAGTGCACATAACGACCAAAATAACAAAATAATCGTATTGTCAGAATATAAAACACAGAAATTAAAAGAAAAATTTATAATCAAAATAGTTGCTGTGAAGTTTCTTTTATTTGAATATCATATACATAAAACCACTGTGCCTTTATATTTACTCCGTCATATTCTCGTTTGTAAGAGTATTTGAAGATTGATGATTCATTACAGGTACTTTTTGTTTATTGGGGATTTTTTTTGACTCATGATATTTTTTGCCAAAACTTGTTTGATATTTCATCATGCTATCGCGACTCTGAGTTAAGGTTAGGGATCTATTACAGTTTTTTCACTCTCATAAGTTAGGAAAGCTGACAGTTTTTAAATCACTTTATGATAGTTCACCGAACTAAACTAGTTCCGTTTATGGATATTATAATAGTCATAAATTTAAATTGAAGAATGTTTCAACTGATTAAAAAAATTTCAAACTTTTGATCACATTTTTGCAAAAAATGTTCTCTTTCGTAAAGATTATTGATTTTTTAAACAAAAGTGTTTTAACTTATCTTCAAAGTGTTATTAAATGCTTTAGTACTTACTAACTAAAACTAGAACTATTTTTTATATTTTAGTACAAGACATCCCCATTTGATCAGATTCAATTTGATAGTAATAGCAAAAAAAAAAAAAAAAACTAGGATAAGAAAAAAACAGATTCTTTTCTCTCTCTTTTAAATTAAGGTGACCATATTAAAATCTTTACACAAAAAGTTTGTTCCAGTCCATCAGATATTCTTTATATAATATATGAAACATACATTTCATTAGTATAATGAACAATTTCGTTTATAGAATGAAATCTTCTATTATACATTTTTCTTAAAAATTTTACATTTCATTGATCATATGCAATTGCTTTCATTAATGTGCATTGGATGAAGTTGTCCACTATATAGGTATATCCTTCAATAAGGTGCTGTTACTCTTATCTTATCCTTAGATCAGTTTTATGTTGAATGGGCGCTCCAACTACGTGCTAAGGAACATATAAAAGGTGTAAATATTACCCAAAGGGTGATATTTTGATAAGTAGAATTAAGTACATACATTAAACCCTTCACTGGAAATTAAAATGGAGGCACCACATAGAAGATCAAAAAGGCACATCCGCGACAGACGCTATGTAGGAGAACATACTGTGACTTATGTTATGCTTCAATAATATCATACTGCTCGGTTATAGGTGGTGCTTGAGCACTACCTTAATCAAGGCCCTAAAAAAAATATGAGGAGTAACATACAACCACAATGTGTATGGGACGCGTTAGAAAGCTTAATACAATTATCGGACGTTCCCGATAGCTTACCGGACACAACATATGTCGTGAACTTTAAAAAAATGCTACTAGATATAATGACATAGTGAATTGGAACATTAGAGCAAATGCAAGGAAGGCTCTAAATTGAAGACAAAATTGGACTCTTTACCTAATCACAACACTAGCTTCCAGGTAGAAATCCGAGTAATAAGGAAATATGTAAACTGGATTATAATAAATTGGTACCTGTTAGAAAGCAAATAGGGCGATATCATTTGAAAGTGAAATCTAAATCCGTATTGGATCATAAAAAAGCTTTAAGCAGGATTACGGGCAGCTACACAAATTTGGAGTGCGGACTCAGACGAATGTAGAGCATGCGAAAAGGACAGTTAAACTCTGGTGCAGTTTCTTTGCCATTGTCAGACTTCGTCGGAACTAGATTCAAAGATATTTGGAAGTGATTGGAAAATTCTGTGAAAACTGTTTTATTTCTAATTTAACTAGTTCTGTTCTAGTTCTGTTCTAGTTCGGTTCTAGTTTTGTTTTAGTTCAGTTCTAGTTCTGTTCTAGTTCGGTTCTAGTTTTGTTCTAGTTTTGTTTCAGTTCAGTTCTAGTTCTGTTCTAGTTCTGTTCTAGTTCTGTTCTAGTTCTGTTCTAGTTCTGTTCTAGTTCTGTTCTAGTTCTGTTCTAGTATTGTTCTAGTTCTGTTCTAGTTCTGTTGTAGTTCTGTTCTAGTTCTGTTGTAGTTCTGTTCTAGTTCTGTTCTAGTTCTGTTCTAGTTCTGTTCTAGTTCTGTTCTAGTTCTGTTCTAGTTCTTTTCTAGTTCTGTTCTAGTTCTGTTCTAGTTTTGTTCAAGTTCTGTTCTAGTTCTGTTCTAGTTCTGTTCTAGTTCTGTTCTAGTTCTGTTTTAGTTCTGTTTTAGTTCTGTTCTAGTTCTGTTCTAGTTCTAGTTCTGTTCTAGTTCTATTCTAGTTCTTTTCTAGTTCTATTCTAGTTCTGTTCTAGTTCTGTTCTAGTTCTGTTCTGTTCTAGTTCTGTTCTAGTTCTGTTCTAGTTTTGTTCTAGTTCTGTTTTAGTTCTGTTCTAGTTCTGTTCTAGTTCTGTTTTAATTCTGTTCTAGTTCTGTTTTTCTTCTGTTCTAATTCTCTTCAAGTGCTGATCTAGTTCTGTTCTATAAATATTGAGAATAGATTTAGTACTTATCAAGTGCAAGATAAGAACTTTAAGAGACGGCCTACGTGTTTGTTAATGATTGACGAGATGTTTTTCCTGGATTTGCAGACATATGGCAATTTCGAAACAGTGTATAAACCGTCAATATAGACTGGAATCGAGTCGTCCCGAAGAACATTCTTCACTTCTTCGTATTCGGAAGTTACATATGTCCGAAGAACATTAAACACAAGTGGCTTACTCATTCAGCACTCAAAGATAGTTTACTTTTGAAAATTTTATCATCCAGTACAAATTATGTATGTATAAAAATTTAATATAAAATCCATTTAACAAACTGATAATATAATATTATTCATATTAACCATAACTTCCTCAAATTACTTATTTAAAAAAAAATATATTTTAATTAACTTTTCTGTAAATAAATGTGATAATTATAACATAATTATAAAAATAATTACTTATTTCACAATAAATATATTTAAATTTTTTGAGATAATTATTACATAATACTTCTCTAATTACAAAACATCTTGTTATACATACTTTTCAGTTATTCAAATCAAGGGTTGAGATAATAATTTATGTTGTAGATTAAAATTTGTTGTTTTTTAGTTAAGAAAACCACCCGCTTATGATTTTCAACACCCCTTAAAACATGTTTAACTAGTCACATTTAATAAACTTACCTAAAAAGAAAAAGAGAAAAAGGAAGTAATTAATATAAAATGTAGATTTTTTTCACAGAAATAAATTTAATTTATGACAGCAGCAGCGATAACAATATCCTTTTTTCCCAAAAAGTCCAAAGGGTAGAAACCTTGCTCTAGGATATATTTCCTTTATTTAAATGTTTATCTCATTTGTTAAATCTAAATTTGTTAATTTTATTTGTTTAGAGGAAAATAAAAATCTTCTGGTCACCTTACAAATGAAGTCATATGTTTTCAGTTTACAATTTAAATAGTTTTTTTTTCTGTTGTTGTTGCTTTTGTGTTTAATGGTCTGATTATTTTTTTATGAATAAAATTTTAAGACAAGGTGGTTTGGAATATTTGTTTATAATTGTGAGAATATAAGGAGTGAGATCGAAAAATTCTTAACACACGTTTTTCATTACATTTTTCAACCAAAGTATTATTTGATTTTTTTTTGATCAAGTTACCTTTGAAAAACATGT
>NC_060953.1:17788242-17851369 GCF_022045245.1 Lucilia cuprina | reverse complement strand
ATCTATCTATCTATCTATCTATCTATCTATCTATCTATCTATCTATCTATCTATCTATCTATCTATCTATCTATCTATCTATCTATCTATCTATCTATCTATCATTTCTTTTGGAATTTTCAAAAAGGATGTAAAAAATTTACTCGGATATTGATGGAAAAACATTTTAGCGCCATCATATAAATATTGACTTAAATAATCTTACATGCTACTGAAGAAAAACTCTTTCAATACTAACTTCTGTACGACTATACATATTATGTATTCGTAAATTAACATTGCACATTTCCTTTCTCTAGACATCACTAAAGATATCCTGTAACATTTGTGTACAAAATATTGTGAAAATTTGTATTGTCTTAA
This sequence comes from Lucilia cuprina, assembly GCF_022045245.1. Classification (NCBI taxonomy): domain Eukaryota; kingdom Metazoa; phylum Arthropoda; class Insecta; order Diptera; family Calliphoridae; genus Lucilia; species Lucilia cuprina. The sequence continues at coordinate 17,851,006 of NC_060953.1, read as the reverse complement.
GAATATAAAAATAAATAACAAACATTTGGGAAATCCTATAATATAAACACTAAATAACAAATTTAGGTACAAATTTCAAAAGAAACTCTTCAAATAATCCTTTAGCTCAAAGTGATTTGCTCTTAAAGCAGCGGTTGCTACCTGCAATTGGATGGTTTTTCTTGATGGAATTTTTCAAGATTCTGTAATATTGGAAAATTTAAAAATTAAAGCATATTTTAATGTATGTTTATGGCGCTAGTAAAATTAATTTAAAAATGAACTAAAGTAAATGAAATTTTTCGTTTTTAGAGATCCTTCAGTCTTTGAAAAAAATCTCTTCCTTAAATATTTAAAATCATGCAATAAATATAAAATTTATAGGAAATCTTTTCTTAAATGAAGAATTTTGTAAAGTTATTTTATTAATCTAGATTTTTAGGAATTTACAGACTTTATTTAATAAAACTTTTTTGTTCTCTCGCTCTTTGTCTACATCCTTTACTATAACTGCAACGTTAAAGTTTATTTTACGGTAAAAGAAAAACATTAAATTAATTTTCCTTGTTTTTATAACTAAATATTTTATAAATTTCATAAAAATTTTGACACATTAACTTATTCAAAAATTAATTAAAAAGTTGTAATGCGGTTTGACATATTGTTTGTTTTTCATACTCTTTTTTTGTCTATTTAATTTTAAACTCAATGCGGCAAAAGATTTAAGTTATTCTTTCTCTTCTTCATCTTCTTTGGGGGGTTTTAGCAAAATAAGGAGTGAGATCGAAAAATTCTTAACATACATATATGTTTATAAAAAAGAAACCACTAAACTTACAGCTTTATTTTTTTTATTTGATTCAAATTATTATTACAATTTACAAAAAAAAAATATTTTTATAGTTTTAATCACTAGTGATGAAATTTTGAACCCTTTTCGGAAACCCTTCCATTAACGTTTTTATGGTGCTTTCTGTCACTTTGCTCGAACATGTAGTCCATCTCCGTTTAAAATCTACCACTCTTTTGGACACCTTTTTTGTACTCTTCAATTCTCTTTTAACAAGAGCCCAATATCTCTCCACTGGCCTTAGCACGGGCAGTTTGGAGGATTTGCCTCTCTTGGTACAAATACCACATTATTGTTCTTGTACCACTCAAGGGCTTGTTTACCATAGTGACAGGATGCCAAGTCAGGCCAAAAATAAGTGGACACATTATGAAGTCTTATGAATGGAAGCAGCCTTTTTTGTAAACATTCCTTGATGTAAATTTCGGTATTTATAGAGCCCGTTGTAACAAAATGATTGGCTTATTTTGCCGCAACTGCATATTGCTTGCCATACCAAGAACTTTCTGGGAAATTTTGTCTGCTTTTGGGTCCTAAACTTTTCTTCAACATTCCCTCGAGCATCAGCAACATAAAACTTTTGACCTTGAAGTTGCGAAAAATCTGCCAGAACATACGTTTCGTCATCCATTATTCAGCAAGAATATTTTTTTTATAAAACTTGACTTCAATTTCAGTGCTCTGTTTTTGGCCTCTAAATTTTTAGCAGCGTTCCTGTCAGGAACTTTTTGAGCCTTGTATGTTTTTAAACCTGCATTAGCTTTAACTTTTCGTACCAAATAGTCCGAGCACTGAGCTAACCGAGCTGCTTTCCTACCGGATGTGTTGGGAGCTCTTTTGAAAATGCGTTCTATTTTTTTGGCTTTAGAAACATCATGTGGACCATTCTTTCTACCTGAACCAGGTTTTCTATCAACTGACAAGTTCTCCCGGTACTGTTTAATAACATTGGAAACAGTTTGACGGCAGACCTTTGTATGCTTGGCCAACTTTTTGTAAGACCAAGTTGGGTTTAGTTGAAAATATTTAATAATTTCAGTACGCACTTTTTTCTGGTTACTCATTTTAATCAGATTAACAAAAAAATTAATATAATTGACATTACACATAATAACTGACATGTTTTTCAAAGGTAACTTGATCAAAAAAAAAAAAAAATCAAATAATACTTTGGTTGAAAAATGTAATGAAAAACGTGTGTTAAGAATTTTTCGATCTCACTCCTTATAATAATATTGCGCATATCATATTATCCTGAAGTGGATTTTAGAACATGCATGTTTTAATCACTAAACCGTCATAATCATATGAAAACACAATCATGTCTGCCTCCCATCATATGTAAGTTAATGTTTCAAATAATGTGCATAATTATTTTCGGCTACTCGACTAACATAATATGGGAGTTATAACCGATTATTGTATTATCATCAAAAGGGTCAGTAATACATAAAACACAAAAAATTGTTTGGAAACTTTAAAAGTTATAGGAAATTCCCCAGGCCATTAACGAGTCACACACATGAATTCGAAATGTGAAAAAAAATACTGTTTTGGGATATAAAAAGCATACGTTGAAAAAATCATACTTTTTTGACCATAGTTGACAATAAGTTCGAGTTATCGTATACGGACAAAAACTATTATTCGAGTAATTATAAATATATTTAAAGGGTTTTAGAATATATTTTATAAATAAGTACATTTTTTTGTATGTTACGTCAGACACGTTAATGGCCTGGGGAATTTGCAATAAAATTTTCAACCAATTTTTGTGCTTTATATCTTTCATTTCTGTTCAATAAAGTTCAAAATTTATTACTAAATTGGAAAACTTTTCTAATTTTAAATGCACTTAGAAACTTCAGAGCCTTTGCGGCACCTATTAACGTTATCCTATAGCTTAATTTTTTGCATGACATAGTTTTACAACCCAAAGAACAATTCTAGAGGGGGAACGGCCTCTCGGACAATATTGTTTTACCTTCATACAAGAATGAATCACTCTAGTATATATAAATTATCGTAATTTTTTATTTCTTTAAAACGTACGACCGTCACTTTCATCACGAAGGAAATTCCCAAATATATTTTATATTAATAAATCTCATGCATATTTTGTAGATTGATGACAGCAAAATATTTAAGAAGAAAGATGTGAATTCATATAACAGTAGACCACGTTATACTGCGGCTAATGTTGTTTTCCGGGACAAAAAGGTATGTAGAGCTTTAAATTCTCAAAAATATTTTTTCGGTATGAATTTTTATTTCGATTACTGATTGCAATCAAAATTATTTTTTATTCCAACAACATAATTACCAGCGTTACCATTATGGTACTAAAGTTGCAATTTGACCCTTTTTCAAGTGCTTTTTTTTGTGACTTTTTCTAAATTCAACTTTTTGTCACTCTATGCCACCTCTTTCCCCTTTTTAGCAAAATCACAAATTTTTCAAATACAATCTTTTATGTGTACTAAAAGAGAGCAAACTCTACAAATGTGAATTTTGGTTAGTGGGTTATTATTATTTTGTTTTGGGAATAACTCCATATGTTCCACGTATCGTCAAATTTACATTGGGGGAGTTTTCCTACCGAGCGCGTCCCAGGGTGGTTAATAGAAGTGGATAGGTCCCACGGTCCACGGAACGTCAACTCTAAGGGAGGGATGTGTACCGCGAAGTCCAACCCAAAGAATATATATCCCGCGAATCAAAAATGAAAAAAAACAACAAAACTGAAATAACAACATGAAATGAAAAGATGAAAGTTACTGTGCAGGGCCTAAATAACCCAGTACCGGAAGCAAATGTTGATCCATTCGCAGTCACGTCGTCGTCATCCTGCAATCGTGAGCAAAATTACTATATGGAGGTGGGAACCATGGCCTCCGTGGCGGATAATGCGTCAAGTGTACAGCATGCCATTGGAAAAAACATAGGGTGAAAGAGAAGGATGTTCCCGGAGAAAGCTCTAAGCTACCTCAGCCTTTAAATATGGGAGAGGGTTGCGACACCGCCATCCCAAAAAAGGATGATGAAGTAGCAAATGGTGAAACAGGTGAGTAATAGCATAGCTAAATTACCTATTACTTAGAAAAGACTATCTGGAAGCACAGAGAAGGAAGTTGAAAAAGATGCTTCAGGGAGTCATAGTTAGTCAATTCAACAACACTCCAAAGGAAAAATCGGACTTTATCAGAAGAAGACTACCGGACGCTGCTATGCAGTTTACGATGACGGTAATCCGACAGGCAAAATTCCAATAGACCAGCAGAGTAAGGTCAAAGATCTGGTGAACAATGAGATAGTGGACCACGCAATCGCTTCAGTATGGCCGTGATGTTGATGAGGTTGGCATCTCACCAATGTGTTAGCACCCTAAAGAACCTTGGTAGTCAAAGTGTTGAGCTGGCCATGGAAAAATGGGACGTCTTTTACAGGAAAGAAGAACCTGAGGGAACTTATTTGTAATAGGTTTCGACCAGAAATCTATGACTAGTCTAGCCATGAATAAAGGTAGAGCTTACTTCGCCTCTAAAGCTGTCATATTAAAAATTGGGAAGATGCCGAAAAGGACACTAAAATATCTAAGATACCTGAGATCACTAAAGTACCTAAGATCACACAGTTAGCTACTACTAACGTTAAGGAGTCAAATTCTTAAAACGAGGAAGGTACCACTGACTCGCCAAAAGAAGGTACTGCTGCCCTTTCCAAAATTGGCGAGGCGCCAATTTGGAAGGGTTGTCAAAACCGGCCTCGATAAGGAGCAAATACTGGTAATTTTGAGGAGTCAAATCCTAAAAGTGAGGAGGAAATCACTCACTCGCCTAAAGACAGAACAGCAATACTATCCCAAATAAGGAAAGTGTCGATTAAAAACGACTGCTCCTCATATGCCTGATAAAGAAGCCGCAGTGCCATCAATGGTACCCACTGCATCAATAGCCACTTCAGGTTACACAGAGGAGTCAAATCCAACGAGCGGGGAGGTGATCACTAACTCGCTAGAAAAAAATTTAAATGGATGACAATGACTGAGGTTGTCTATATAAACCTCCATCTGATAGCTAACATAAACACAGACAAAATACATATAGCTTGCATCTGTTTACCTGCCTTTAGATTCTCCGACACTAACATCAACGTCGGAGCTGATGAAACTGGTCGAAGAGGCACAAAGGAAAAAATAAGAAAATTGTAATAGGTTGTGATGCCAACTCCCACCATGTAGCTTGGGGTAGTACAAACACCAATCGCAGAGGACAAGCCCTCATGGATTTCCTTAATACTAAAGACTTGATCACATTGTACTTAGGTAACAAAGCTACCTTTGTCAATATAAAATCAAAAAAGAAGTATTTGATATAACTATATGTTCTTAAGAGTTTATAAACGAATTCTTGATTGGAAAGTGTCGGACGAGAACTCCTTTTTTGACCATCGGTACATAAGACTCAAAATCCTACGGCCGCCACCAAAGCCGATAAAGTTTCGGAATAAGTCTAAAAAAATTGGACAATTTTCGGTTCTTTACTAATGAAGCGTTTATGTCAGGATACTTTTCAATGTAGAAATAAAGAGGTCATAGTCGCCTAAGTAGAAAGTTGGTCGTAAAGCCAAACGAGACTACTGGAAAACTTTTCTGGTGAACAGCTACACAGCGTTAATGACGTATCGAAGATATAAAAAATTCCTATCCAAAACTCATGTCCAGCCGAAATCTATGGTCGAAGACACGGGGCTGGAGGATATGGAGGAGACACTGAAACTCTCCTAATAGACTCCCATTTTACCACCCGGTATATCGAATAACATAGATGAACCGATATTGGAGGAAGGGGAGACTAACACGGAAATTGTAATTACATCTGATATGGTTAAAGGGGCAATTAAGAGCTTCGCTCCCTATAAAGCTGCAGGGCCGGATGGCATTTTCCCGACACTCTTACAGATGGAAGAGGTTTCCAAACATCTGTCTCAGATATTTACTGGAAACTTGAAATTCACATATACCCCCATTAAATGGCAGGATGCAAGGGTAATATTTATACCTAAAGCGGGAAACTTAGCCATGCGACATCTAAGTCTTATCCACCGAAAAATCTTACGTCCTTCCTACTTAAAACCTTGGAACGGATAGTCGATAGTATGGTTTAAAAGCAGTATACATATGGGTGCATCCTTGATAGCAAACTATATACACTTTCTGTATGTATTGACATCGAAGGCGCCTTCAATAACGTGCACACTGATACTCTTATTCCTAGACCCGTTTTATGTTGACGGGTGCTCCGTAACTGGATCAACCACATGCTAAGGAATATATAGATAAGCTGCGACATATACGATTTGTCACCTTTACTGTGGGTTACCACGATTAATAGCCTCCTAAGGACCCTAACCGAGAAAGGACTTAGACCTGTCTGCTATGCAGACGATGTCTTAATACTTTAAAGGGAAAGGATCCAAATTACTTGTGTAGAAGAGCTGAGGAGGCTCTGAATACGGTCTTAAGCTGGGCTCAGCCAAGAGGCCTTAATATTAGATAGATAGATAGATAGATAGATAGATAGATAGATAGATAGATAGATAGATAGATAGATAGATAGATAGATAGATAGATAGATAGGTAGGTAGGTAGGTAGGTAGGCCAAAATGGGGGTCATTGGGTTGAGGATGACTAAACGTTTTTAACACCTTACTCAGGGATGGCAAAATTGGTACGATGGTACTTTTTTGATACTATTTGATGTGCAAAAGTACCGTGATATTCCCGAGTCTTATTTGATACTTTCAGGGCTACAATCTCAATATCAGGTAGTAAATCTGTCCGTTAAAATATTTTTTTTGTATGGGAACTTTCAATAAATCGTTTTGAAATAACAAGAGAATTAGAATATGGGGATAAAAGTTTTTTTAAAATTTTAAATACTTTTTAATTTTTTTTGGCACTTATTCTCGAAAATGCATCAAATACAAGTTGTAGGAAACAGCTACTAAAGTACTCTATAACTTTAGTAGCTGTTTCTCTTCAATATTATCAGACAAAATGTTAAAATAGTTAAAACCTTGAGACTATGTTAAACGCTTCTATAAGATTATTCGCTGAGTTCGAATGTTACTTCATATTTTCTCCATCACATCTGGAATCTGAGATATTATGTCCTGAGTTTTAAGAAATCGCAATTTTTGTCCCTTTTCGAGACTTATAACTTTATAACATCATATGGGTACCAGCCCACTCGGGAGTAGTCGATAACGAAAGAGCGAATGTAATAGCTTTAAAGGGAAGGGAGCTCAAGGCAGTTAAACTGACGAACGCAAAACCATTCGACACAACAAAAGCTGAACTAAAAATATGGGTGAGAGAATCCCATAAGATCTCTTGGAATAATGAAATAATGAAAATCCTATGGGAGACCCTGATGAGAGCAAGACGAAAAATCTCCTCATAATGGGCAAGTCTGAAGTTAGTATGATAGTACGTATTCTGAGTGGACACACAGGATTACGAGCACATTTATGCAAAATTGGACGTGCGGATTCAGACGTATGTAGAGCATTTGGAGAGGACAGTGAAACTCTGGAGCACTTTCTTTGCCACTGCCAGGCATTCGTCGAAGTTAGATCCAAGTATCTTGGAAGTGATGTTATTCCGGAAATAACATTCCTGACTAACACTGATTTGTTGAAGTACACATCCTCCTATCAATCTAACCTAACCTAAGTACTTTGATGCCCAATAAAGTACTCTCTGAAATATTTTTTGATATTGAAACAAAATCTCTTTTTCCATCCCTGACCTTACTATAAAAGTTGACATAAGCAGATGTCCAGTAGCTTTGGTTTCTCATTGACTGCTTTACTGATCTGGCGCCAGGAGAATGGCAGCACTTCCGTGACATATGTACGTGTCATGACTCGTGTATATGCTAAATAGATCAACTTGTTCTTTGTCGACTTTAAAAAGTATATCGTCGAAAAGAATGAAACTCAGATGAAAAACATTGACAAAAAAGGCGCAAAAATTCAGAGTCAAAAGGAAAAATAATAAAAAAGGACGAATATCGAAGTACCTTACATGAACTTGACTGTTTTGACCCTTGACAAACGATTTTTTCAAGCCTCTTTTATTATCTGTATTATCTCAAGAAGGTATATCGGATCTAAAGAACTATCGGTTAATCCCAAACTGTTGCAGTCTTTTTTATTCACTTGGCCCAATAGAGAATATTCAAAAAATTAAAGTAGATTTATTAGAGACACACCCCTAATAATATTTAGATAATGAAGTGAACAAAAAAAGTCGTTGATTGTATTCAATCAATAATTCTTTTTGTTATAAATCAAATACATTTTTCCATAAAGTTATTATTAATTTAAGAATTTAGCGAAAAACCAAAAGGTCAAACAATCAATTTTTATAAAACTGGAAAGTCTGGAAAGTTTAGAGACAAAATTGCAAGTCATACAATTTAGAGAAAAGTTCCATTATTAAGAAAATTTAATTTATTTGTTTTTAAATTTGCACACAAATTTGTTTAACATGTCGTTTAATTAAATTAACATAGAAATGAAAATGTTCTCAAGTAAATGAATTCTGTAAAGAAAATATTCCTTTATTAAGGAAAATTTTCATTAATTTTAGAAGAGTAAATGTGACCTTAATATTACTTTTACCTATTGACCCTCATAAAAAGTGTTAATGTACAAACATTTTTCAATTAAGATTATCTACGGGACAACAAAAATCTTTGTTATCTTACCACCCACATGCGAAGTAATGTAAACTAGTTTGAAAACAATTCTTTAAAGGATTTCAATATTGGAAATTGAAAATTTTTCAAAAACAAAGTCTTAACATCTTGAACTAATTTCGTAACAAGTTATTTTATGTGTGTGTGTTACATTGAACTATTCTACCTATTTTATATCTACAAAAAAAATTAAAATACTAAATTAATTCACAGGCAAATACAAACAACTAGTTTCGTTTCATGGTTTTATTCATTATTTTCTGTTTTCTTGTAAGTTGCCTACACTTTTTTTTAAATACAAACTCAAATCTTTTATTTAAAGAAATCCAAGAATGAACGATCGTAGCCACTACTTAGCACATTCATAAAGTAGAGTCATGAAATAAAATAAAAACAAGACGTTCGAATAAACGGACAGTTAGACAGACGGACAAAGAGAACGTCAGCGTTAGTTCGACGGGGTATCGGCGTCGTTAATAACAATGACAACGATGACACACAAATAAAATACCCGTGTTTACCAGCAGACAAGTATTATTAGACCAAACAAAGAGATATTTAGTACTGGTAGTAGTAACACATCATTTATGTGACATATAGAGGAAAAGAGCAAGAAGGCCTAATATAAAAACATGTTTTAACCAGATTGAAATACGATCAAAGTCTAACTCTTTTTACCGTATATTTCTCAATTTTCTCCTAGACTGAACATAAACATAGAACTAGAACAGAACTTGAACAGAACTAGATCAGAACTAGAACAGAACTAGAACAGAACTAGAACAGAACTAGAACAGAACTAGAACAGAACTAGAACAGAACTAGAACAGAACTAGAACAGAACTAGAACAGAACTAGAACAGAACTAGAACAGAACTAGAACAGAACTAGAACAGAACTTGAACAGAACTAGAACAGAACTAGAACAGAACTAGAACAGAACTAGAACAGAACTAGAACAGAACTAGAACAGAACAGAACAGAACAGAACTAGAACAGAACTAGAACTAGAACAGAACAGAACTAGAACAGAACTAGAACTAGAACAGAACTACAACGGAACTAAACGGACTAGAACAGAACTAGAACAAAACTGGAACAGAACTAGAACAGAACTAAAACAGATCTAGAACAGATCTAGAACAGAACTAGAACAGAACTAGAAAAGTACTAGAAAATAACTAAAAAAGAACTAGAACTAGAACAGAACTAGAACAGAGCTAGAACAGAACTAGAACAGAACTAAAACAGAACTAGAACAGAACTAGAACAGAACTAGAACAGTACTAGAATAGAACTAGAACAGAACTAGAACAGAACTAGAACTTAACTAGAACTGAACTAGAACTGAACTAGAACTGAACTAGAACTGAACTAGAACTGAACTAGAACTGAACTAGAACTGAGCTAGAACTGAACTAGAACTGAACTAGAACTGAACTAGAACTGAACTAGAACTGAACTAGAACTGAACTAGAACTGAAATAGAAACGAACTAGAGCTGAACTGAACTAGAAAAGAACTAGATTTGAACTAGAACAGATCTAAAACTGAACTAGAACAGAACTAGAACAGAACTAGAACATAACTAGAACAGAACTAGAACAGAACTAGAACAGAACTAGAACAGAACTAGAACAGAACTAGAACAGAACTAGAACAGAACTAGAACAGAACTAGAACAGAACTAGAACAGAACTAGAACAGAACGAGAACAGAACTAGAACAGAACTAGAACAGAACTAGAACAGAACTAGAACAGAACTAGAACAGAACTAGAACAGAACTAGAACAGAACTAGAACAGAACAGAACAGAACAGAACAGAACAGAACAGAACAGAACAGAACTAGAACAGAACTAGAACAGAACTAGAACAGAACTAGAACAGAACTAGAACAGAACTAGAACAGAACTAGAACAGAACTAGAACAGAACTAGAACAGAACTAGAACAGAAGTAAAACAGAGCTAGAACAGAACTATAACGGAACTAAACGGACTAGAACAGAACTAGAACAAAACTGGAACAGAACTAGAACAGAACTAAAACAGAACTAGAACAGATCTAGAACAGAACTAGAACAGAACTAGAAAAGTACTAGAAAATAACTAAAAAAGAACTAGAACTATAACAGAACTAGAACAGAACTAGAATAGAACTAGAACAGAACTAGAACAGAGCTAGAACAGAACTAGAACAGAACTAAAACAGAACTAGAACATAACTAGAACAGAACTAGAACAGTACTAGAATAGAACTAGAACAGAACTAGAACAGAACTAGAACTTAACTAGAACTGAACTAGAACTGAACTAGAACTGAACTAGAACTGAGCTAGAACTGAACTAGAACTGAACTAGAACTGAACTAGAACTGAACTAGAAACGAACTAGAGCTGAACTGAACTAGAAAAGAACTAGATTTGAACTAGAACAGATCTAAAACTGAACTAGAACTTAAAACTGAACTAAAATTGTGCTAGAGTTAGAGCTAAACCAAAACTGAACTAGAAAATAACTAGAACTAAACTAAAACTGATCTTAGCTAATATATATATTTTCTTTTGAAGTTTCCAACACAATTTTTCCAATATTTTAAAAACCGATTTACCAGATTTGAACCTGGAATAACATGAATATTAAGCTATTTATTTCAATAAAACTAGTTATACGATTTGACTTTCCCATTATTGTGATGTGTAGGGCATCTAACGAACACACTCAACCAAACCAATAACCTGCCAAACAATATTTCAAGTTTACAACTCTAGTTTATTTGGAGGCTGGTCTTTTTAAATAGTTTTTATTATTTTTATTAAGAAACATTTATTCAAAATAACTAGAGAAAAAGAAACTGTTCATAGTTTTAGGCTGTTCTCTGTGCTGTGTTGCTCTCATGAGCCAGAAAAAATCTCATAGGCCGTGTTATAGACTTAAGCAGGCTACTGGCTATCGGGCATTGTTTTTGTGTTATTACTTGTTTTTGTTTTTTTATAGCTGAAGGTTTCACATAAACTGATAGTAGAGTAGTTGTAGTTTTTTTTATAGTCGGTCGTTGAATGTGATGTTATTGTGGTTGATTTGACTTTATTCTTTATGTTGTTGTTAAGAGTGACAGCAGAAAAAAAATTATGTTATGAAGGACGAATTATTTAATAAAATATGCAAAGAATAACAAAATTGAATAAATAAACTAAGAGTAGAAACAGTGGTACGATTTGAAACATTGGAAGGGATAAACTTTTGATGTAAGAAACTTTAAGAGATTTTAAACATTTTAACTTTTTGGAATAATATCGAATGTTATAATCAATTTTAGTAAAAGTATTCTGGTCCCTGCTTCTAATTCGAGTTCTGTTATCTTAATTTTGTATTCTTCTCAGTAGTATTGAATACTGATATCAGGAGAAGATAGAGTCGTACTAGGTTTCTATAGAGAAGACTTTCGAGTGGGGAAGGTCAAATTAATTACAGTGAGGGACATGTATAGATTACATCAAATTTACTTTTTACTCTGTCCTTTCTTGGATTTCAGATTACTTACACAGACAATGTTGCACAAACGGTCTAGATACCGTTCACTTTAAAACATTATCTTAAAGATTAAAAAAAACTCTAAAACTCGTAGCGTATATGGTGTGGTCTTAGTGCGAATAATGAAAAAATGGAACTTGTTTTACTTTTTTCTGATAAAAACAAGATTTCTCAGTTTTCTATCCACGTTTTCGCTTTTGTTTTCGATTCTTTGCTGAAGCATGAATTCACTCTCTACATCTACTAAGCCATTTCGAGATTACATACATATTTTCAAAATGGACCAGGGTTTCAGTGTTTCTGTACTTCTGTGTTCCGAAAGCTTCTTTGGAAAATACTGACAAATGATATTAGATCGTTGAGTACTCTACATCAAACCTGTTTTAAGATTGCTGGAATGGAGGGGGCTCTTTCCCTCTGCGACCATTTCCTCTAAAATTGCTCAACTTATTACAGTTGGTAGTTGTCCCCTAGGTTCTGTTGCCGCAACTGCAGAAGTCATCTCTGTAGTGTTCTTGGGCAACATATAAGTTCCATGAATGAACTGGGGTGAGTCTTTAGATGATGAGAATGTTTGTAGAGACAGAACATTCCTCATAGAATCAGTAGGGTGTATTCACCTGATGTTGGGTCCGCCCTTTCTATTCAATTCTAACTAGTGATTTCCTTCTCTTTTGTTGGGGTTAGATTGAGCTTAACTCATGATACCTGTCATTTCCCCATGGGACTATTATGCAAGATATCTAATCTCGAGTACTTGAGCAAAGAACTGTGGACCGAAAATTCCATATTTCCACCGGCGTGTAAAAAGCATATTTTTGCGGTAGTGATTCGCAAAGAAGCTCACAAAGTGATTGAAAAAAACATCGTGAAATAGGCCAGCACGACAAGTGTTCACGTAAAGCACAAGACATTTATCTGGTACGAATAGAGTAGATCCAGAACATGCCCGAACAAAAAGGGAAAATTCAATGTTATCACTTGTTAAGATACTTCTCATCCATCACCATTCCACCCAGCACACTTCTTATTTATTCGAATCAACCACAAAGACCAACATTCGACACACTGACTCTAGGTATATGGGCGGCCAAGTTCGGTACTTAATACCAACTCCTCAGTGGGGTATATGTTGTCTCCACAAGAGCACTTAACTTATCGAGAAGTACAGACTTTATTGTGCATAAGTAAAGCACTCGAAAACCTTTAACTTGCCCAAACAAGGAGGCAAAATTCAATGGTATCACTTGTATAAGATACCACTCATTCATCACCATTCTTATTCATTTGAATCAACCACAGAGACCAATATTAGACACTCTGACTCTAGGTATATGGGCGGCCAAGTTCGGTACTTAATACCAACTCCTCAGTGGGGTATATGTTGTCTCCACAAGAACACTTGAACTTATCGAGAAGTATAGACTTTATTGTACATAAGTAAAGCACTCGAAAACTTATAACTTGCCCAAACAAGGAGGTAAAATTTAATGGTATCTCTTGTATAAGATAACTCTCATCCATCACCATTCAATCCAGCACACTTCTTATTCATTCGAATCAACCACAGAGACCACTGACTCTAGGTTTATGGGCGGGCAACATATACCAACTCCTCAGTTTGGTATATGTTGCCTAGACAAGAGCACCCAACTTATCCGTGCATCTTAAGGGGATCTCTCCAATAACCGAGACAAGACAAAGTCCAAAACTCTGTACTGTGGGCTAACGGTTTCTACGATACCAGATTGTGAAGTTTTCTGCGTTGATCCCATGTCAAATCATTCTAAGTAAAAGCCCAGCATAAGATCATTACCAGTCGCTGCAGACTAAAGGTATTGGTATCATCTCTCATCACCGGAATTGCAATAACACCAAGATGGGTCAAGATTCATCAAGGGATTTCGTACTTGATGCGGATATTATTACATTTTTTAAACACTTTTCATGATAATCAGTCTTTAGTCCAGAATTAGTCGCAGATCAAGAGAAAAATATTTAAGCTTAAAACTTTATTATAACACTAAATTAAATTTGTTTCCAATAGTAATTGTTACTCTTATACATGTCATTTTTTTAGTACAAAAACTTTCAGTTTTCACAAAAAACTAGACCATCATCAAATGACTTCCCCACACGCGGTAGTGATAGTATATGTACGTAGTCTAGGGACTAGAACATGCGTCAGGATTTTAATAAATAATAAATAAAAATAATAATAAAATAATGTTAGTGTGTCAGAAAAAAAAGACGTACGTATCTATTCCTGTCTGTCCCAGCTCGTGTGAAATTCAAATTCATATAGCTACATATAAACAGTATTGTAAGAAAACTAAACAACTTTTATTATGATACTAAACAAAGAATCTTTTCGACATTTTTGAAGCACATAAAAGGAACTCCTTTCATTTACCATAAGCTGAATGATTTCGAATGAAAGTATATTATACAAAAGGCTGAATTTAATATAACTATCAGAAAAAGTTGTTTAAGTTTCGAACCATACTGTATGTACAATGTACATATATGGAAAGTGTTTTGCCCTGCTCCTCTTTTGAGTTATTTTTTTTGTTTTCTGTTTTGTTTACCAAAGCACTCAACTATATTACAAAGGATCTACAGTTTTTTTCCATATCAATGATTTGTGGTAGTGACAGATGTGTCACTGTCTCTTTACATATTTAATTCGATTATAATGTATGCCTTTTTTAAATAAAAATCACAAAAAGCCCACAAAAATTGTACCAGTAGAAAGACAGACAGACAGACAGACATAGCGACACATTACAATCTGCCAGATTTAAGTAGACAGATTAAATTTTAGTAAATGTACCTTTGTATTTAAAAATATGTTGATGGACACACACAATCATCCTATAATTTTATCATCATTTTTGGTTAAATTTAAAACAAAGATAATCTGCTGTTGCTACCTTCTTAAATCATCTTTATTTCTGTTTTTCTTCTTTGTTCGCAATTTTTCTTTTCCTCTTCTCTTCTCTGAGTCATTTTAGTCGTTTTATAAACTCAAAGAAGATTAATTACACATCCAAGTAAATGGATTTTAGTAAATATTATTTTTATTCTTTCATTTTTTAGTAATACGCCATTAATTTAGGTTAATGACAAACGACAGTAACACTTAGACATCCTGTGTGAAGAAGGATAATAATTGCGAGTAAGTTGTAGAAGCTGCGAGGAAAATAAAATCATTAATGTAATTATGTCCTACTTCCCTATATATTTAAACACACAAATTCTAGTTCATTTAGGGAGAAATTATTTTATTAATAAAAATATTTTATTTGTAATTTGAAAACTAAGAGAAAGCTTAAGATAATCTGATTTAAGCTGCAATAGCTGCTTTTTAATTCAAAAATTATTTCTTAAGTCAATTTTTAAATTAAAACTTCAATGTCCTTCATTGTTTCAAACAATATTTTAAGGACTCTAAGGGGTGAGATGAGTGAGAGAAAAATTCTGTAAAAACAGTTTTCCGAAGATTAGTTGGAAACTCGAATGATATGGACTCTTTATAATATGAACTGAAGTCCGTAGTCTGTACTATAGTCTTATCAGGGGTATAGACTAGATAATAATCTGGAGTACAGACTTTTCTATAGTGGGGAGTATAGACTAGCAAAAAAATCTGGAGTATAAAGTAGGCTATACTCTGGTATATAAAAGTATAGACTAGTATATAATCTGTATATAATTCAGTCTTTAGTCTAGTCTATAGTCTAGTCTATACTCTAGTCTATAGTCTAGTCTATAGTCTAGTCTATAGTCTAGTCTATAGTCTAGTCTATAGTCTAGTCTATAGTCTAGTCTATAGTCTAGTCTATAGTCTAGTTTATAGTCTAGTCTATAGTCTAGTCTATAGTCTAGTCTATAGTCTAGTCTATAGTCTAGTCTATAGTCTATTCTATAGTCTAGTCGATATTCTAGTCCATATTCTAGTATATAGTCTAGTATATAGTCTAGTCTATATTCTAGTCTATAGTATAGTCTATAGTTTAGTCTATAGTCTAGTATATAGTCTAGTCTATAGTCAAGTCTATAGTCTAGTCTATAGTCTACACTATAGTCTTGTCTATAGTCTACACTATAGTCTTGTCTATAGTCTAGTCTATAGTCTAGTATATAGTCTAGGCTATAGTCTAATATATAGTTTAGTCTATAGTCTAGTCTATAGTCTAGACTATAATCTAGTCTATAGCAAGTCTATAGTGTAGTCTTTAGTCTAGTCGATAGTGTAGTCTATAGTCTGGTCTAGTCTATAGTACTGTCTTTAGTCCAGTCTATAGCCTTTTCTATAGCATAGTGCATTAGGTTTAAATTGACGTCTATTAAAGTTCTTATAAATATCCCCTCGTTTGTGATTGCATTACTAGTGTATGAACTAATTGCTTTACTGCTTACCTTTCATTTTGTTCCACTCTTTATTCCATAATAATCCCAATGATATGCCATTTATGGCCTACCCTGCTAAGCAATCCATTCAAGCAACCGACTATCCAACCGACCAACGACCACCACCATTGCAGTTTTGTTGTTGTTATTAAATTTATATGAATATTTCCACATTACTGTTGTTGCAGTTGTTGTTGGCTGGTTAATCATTGCTGATACGGTTGTGCTTTGTTTTAGTGAAAGAGACCGTGACCAGTTTGATTTTCTATCCATTTATCCATATTGTTCCTCTTTTTACAACTTCTCTGCACCTCCTCTTGTTGTTTATTTGTAAAAACAGTTTAGTATTTTCTGTTATTTTTGTTGCTACGTTTTTCAGTGAAGATGCACTGCAACAACATTTCGTTGCATGGCTGGCTACTTTTTGTCTATGAGTTTTCCTTCTATGCAACAACTCTGTGTGGGCCTGAACTTTAGCGCAGTCGTTTCTTTTTTATTTATTCTACTTCTTTTTCTTCCTTCATTCTTTTTTGCTTTTTTTAATTTCAAATTTTTTAATGATTATTGTAATTTTCATCATCCAATGATTTATGAAGAGGAGTTACCAGCAAATTGTTGTTGCACATTAAAAAAAAAACTGATAAATAGTCAGTCGTTGTCTTCCATAAAGATCTGTTATAATTTTCCGACAAAAAGTAAAGTTGTTTGAAGTTTGTTTGTTTGTACATCCATACAAATGTATTCTTTGATCTTTAATTGTATCTTCTTCTCATAGAATGAAAATTAACTGAAATTATATGTTAAACTGTTACAATTAAAACTTAATGTTTGTTCATCTGGGGGTCTTAATGATTGCGTTAAAAGTCTTGACACTATATTACTAGCAACTCACTAGGAGTTTATGTTTTTCCTATTGTTTATGTTGGAAAGCAAAGGAAAAATAAATGTTATTAATTAAATTCTCACAGATTATTGAAGGTTTTTTATTATTATTTCATTTAAAGGAAAAAAATCGATTTTAGAAATATTAAATTATTTAGATATAGGTACATTTGCAGACTAGACTATAGACTAGACTAGACTATAGACTAGACTATAGACTAGACTATAGACTAGACTATAGACTAGACTATAGACTAGACTATAGACTAGACTATACACTAGACTATAGACTAGACTATAGACTAGACTATAGACTAGACTACAGACTAAACTACAGACTAGACTACAGACTAGACTATAGACTACACTATAGACTAGACTATAGACTAGACTATAGACTAGACTACAGACTAGACTATAGACTAGACTAATGACTAGACTATAGACTAGACTATAGACTAGACTATAGACTAGACTATAGACTATAGACTAGACTATAGACTAGACTATAGACTAGACTATAGACTAGACTATAGACTAGACTATAGACTAGACTATAGACTAGACTATAGACTAGACTATAGACTAGACTATAGACTAGACTATAGACTAGACTATAGACTAGACTATAGACTAGACTATAGACTACAGTTTTGACCAGACTATTGACTAGTCTATAGACTATACTATTGACTGGTCAAAAGAACCACTTTAGTCTTTGTATTCAAATATTCTTAAATCACTTTCTAAACCACCTGCGCATACAACAGATACATATAGAAAATTTAACAACAATTTAAGTACGCATAATTGAACCTAGAAAATATATAAACAAAAAAACACCTGCCGACACACCAAGTAACAGTAACAGAGCCAAAGAGAAAGGAAGATAGAGAGCAATAGTGCAGTAAATACCAAGAATTGTAGACAGAAAAAAAGAACCTAAATCGAGCAAAATTTACTAAATAAAACTAAAACAGCTGTTTTTGTTTCCACAACAGCCACAAATGAAAATTTATATAATTTAAAGGAATTTTAACAGTTTACTGGGTCTGTTGACAATTAAGTCTATAGGGGCAGCAAGCAATAAACAAATATTTGTTGTTGTTTTTTTTCAGTACAGTATTGTGGGTAAAGGGGCCGATTGCTTGACACACAAAACAACGCATAAAACATGTAATATTTTGAATCCAAAAGAGTAAATAAAGTGTTAATTAAGCACAAGAGACAAAAACAATATAATATGTACATATATTAACTAAATATTTAAGAAGTTGAATTAAAAAAGGAAAAAAAAACTAAAACAACCAACACATTCCAAAACAAGGTTAAACAATGAAAAACAACAATTACAAATAACATTTACACACATCAACAACTAAATGCTTTCACGTTAAATTAATTGATTTTAAGGAATTTCGAAAGGATACTTGTTTCCGCAAACAAGTCTAGAGGGCTGAATAGCAGGTTGCGAAGGGGGGGGGGGGGGGGGGGGGGGGGGGGGGGGGGGGGGGGGGGGGGGGGGGGGGGGGGGGGGTGGATTTAATGGGGATGTGGTGCTGGTTCACTAATGTCATCGTAAAGTAAACAATAATATCTTAAGGCCAAGGGGAGAGACAAATGTGAATAATGTAAGAAAAGATGAAAACAAAACAGAAAACACGAAAGGAAGGAAATAAACCATAAAGTAGGAGAGAACATTTAATGGGAGGGTGTTAAAGGTACATAAATTAATAAACTTATTTATGTTTGTATTTGCTGGTATGACTGGAAGCATTATTTTGAAGGTTTTATTTAGTATAATATTCTTATAAATGCGGTATACGAGAGTCAGCCGGAGAAATGCACTCTTCTTAATAAAAACCAGAAACTTCTACTCCTTGGGCGGCTAATTGAAATTTATTATGTCCTCTACACTAAACCAGCCGATTCAAATTACGAAATTATGAATGTTCTTAAGTTTCATCCCATTTTCTCGATCTTCAGTGAATGTCATAGCAGCATAGCAGGTAAGGTATCGTCTCCTTTTCCTGATGAAAACTTCTGAAGTAGTTATTGCGCGCGAACAGTCAAGTAGAGTCAAGGAAAATCCGTTTTACCGATTGGACAACTTCAATCGTCAGATCCTGATCCATCCTGTAGCCTTCTCGAGATATCATAAAGCTTAGATCTCAGGATATCATTAAGCTTAGACACATTAACTGCCAAGAAATAGTTTTTCTTAACTGCTAGATCAGGGCATTCACAGAGAAGATGAAAACCATTTCTTTCTATTTCTGTCTTTGCAACTGATATGAAGAAACGGTCAAGAAAACAGTTTTTATTATCGGCTAGATCAAGGTGAATATGTAAAAACCATTTCTTCCTTTTCTTATCTTTGCAAATGCTACAGTGTTCATTGAAGGGGTGCTCAAGCCGACATGCTTGTCTGTCTAGCACCCAATGTCCTGTTATAGCTGATATCAAACTCGATATATCCCAGCTTCTTTGGTTTATAAGGTGTCGTCTACGTTTCTCATGTACATTTTGCATTCCCATAATATGTCTCTTTACATGCGTCCAGGTTATTGACATACATTATCACATACAACAGGTCATGAATCGCCAGAGCAGTGAGGAACAGTTCAGTTTTGTTGGTTTACACTATACGAAGGGATCCCCCCGGGGGCATGTTACCTTGGTGAAGCCTCCACCTCGGTGTTATTGCAATCCCGGGGTATAAAGAGGTGGCCAATACCTCTAGTCTTGCCGGAACTAAAAAATTGGTTACAGTCTACTGCCTGGCTTAGAGGTCAGACCAGATCACCGCATAATCTGGTACTACGTGGTGGCCAGTTTCCGGCAGTACTATGTCCTGGCTGATCAGTTGGGATCCACGTTATGGCTATGTTTTAAACGCAAATTCGCGGAAAGAGTTAATGGCGGTTTAAAGACTGATGTAAGGTAAAGTCAATATTTCGGGATATGTTCGTTGCTGTTGCCGAAACAACAGATACCCCACAGAGGAGTGACTGTGGGACTAAGCGTCGGAAATGAGATGGTATTAATTGTATATTGTACGGGATGAATGTAAAGTACGGTGGGCCTCATCCCACCCGTCTACCTATAATAAATGTGTCGTATGTTTTTCTCTCATGAATGTGTCGTATGAATGAGATGTGTGCTGGGTTGTATGATGATGGATGAAAGGTATTATCTACACACAGTGTGTCTTTGTGGGTAAGAACAAAGTCCTCGGCTTATTTGATGGATTCGTATTTCGGTCCACTGGTTACTTCTCTAGGTGTTGTTGCCAAATCAACACATACAATGGTCAGAGATTAGATAGCCCGAGTAGTTCAGCAAAGTGCTTGTCAAATCCAATGTACAAAAAATTCCCACCTGAGTTCTTCATTGAAGGATAAAGGGGCGATGGTAGACCGTTGTCAATTCTACCCAGTGAATGAAAAAGACCACCGTGGGGTTGGGCATCATGCCAGGTACTCACGTAATGCTCTCGACATTCATTTGTCTAAGTCGGATAGGAAACTATTGGACACACAGTGATGCTACTTCGATTTCTATAAATTCTTTTCATAGATTTCACAGAGGACCCCTGTTTGTAAACTCTGTGCGACCGCTGAAACATAAACTACAAGATTCATTGAAATCTTAAGGTGAACTTAAAAGACTTCTTATAAAAGATTGACTTGTCAGAATTAGATTTGCTGTTAGTTAACTTTCCATTACAACAACCCTCGTAATAACTGAACTTCCTACAGAAAACAAGAAAACAGTTTAATGATAAACAATAATAACAAAAAAAGCTTAGATTTAATATTCATACATTCAACTAAATAAAGTGAGGGAGTGGTGCCAGTGTCGACATTGATCAAAAATGTACAACATTAAAATAAACGATGTGTTGTTGTTGTTGTTAATGTTATTGCTGTCGCAGATATTGTTTGATAGCAAGTTGATGTTTGCTGCTGATGTTGCTCTGTGCACTATGCTTGGTTAACTGATGGTTTTCAATGATGTTGTTTAACAATGGACAGGAAGAAACATCGACATTGTTATTTGTTTCAGGGAAAAAACAAACAAACTTTTCCATATTGACAATGATATTTAATACAAACAAGAAGAAAAAAAAACAAAAACACTAATAATAAATTATGCAAAAAAAAGAGCATGCAATTTTGTATTAAAAAATGTAAAAAAAGTTATTAAAACAATAGAGAAAAATCAAGCAGTAACCTGCTGGTTTAATAAATTAATGTTAGCAGCAGCAATATGAATAAACGAAAAAAAGTTCAAACCGGAATTGTATCCTTAATTGTAGGACACCTGCAGTAGATGTTAAAACAACCCTTTAGAAAAATTATTTCATAAAAATTGTTTAAAAGAAGAAAAAAAAATATTATTAAATAGGAAACGAAACAATTTGCCAGCAGGAATAAATGAGGGAGGAAATCCCTGGTAAAGAACATAGTAGTGTAATTGTGTTGAGTGTTTAAAAAAGGAAATATAATTTACCGACAAAAAAAACGACAACAACAAAGTTTAAAACACTTAAATATCCTTGACTAAAAACGTATAATTTAAGTAATAGAATTCTTGTTTAAAAAAAGGGTTTGAAATTAAATAAGAGCATTGCCCTTAATATCATTGTTTTATTTTGACATGGTTGGTGTAACCATGGTAACCAAGTGTTTAGATAAGGAAGTAAAATGTGTACAAATTTCGTTTAAAGTGATTAAATCGTAGTTATGAGACATTTTCTGAGATTTAAGTGATAAGATTTAAATCTTTAAAGAATATGTTATCGTTTGACTAACCGCCGACACTTGGAAATGTTGACACTGCTCTATAAAATGTAATTTTTATGAGCCTCTAACTAAAACACGTTTGTTTATAGTTAATAGCATTGATCTGCATCGTCAAATAGTCACTGAAGCAAAGTTGTAAGGTACATCCTTGGAGATAAACGTATCCTTCATGCAGTCCCTCTATACTACTGCTCTATCCATTGCTTCTCTTAATAAGTTTCTTTATTACACAATATGAAAAAGTTTATCCCTAATAACTTTATTATGATCTTATAAAGCTTTTATAAATAGGATCGTTGAATACTGAAGTTACTGACGTTGAAGACAAAAAGCCAATGGTTTTGGTAGAAAATAACTCTTCATTTCATTCTTATTTAGAACAAATAAATCACTATCTAATAAACGCTATTATATGTTCAAGACCTGGTGCTAAGAACGATCGAGAGCTGAGAGCAAATAAATCGTTATTTAACAAGGCTATCTATAAAAAAACATTTGACTACCAGACAAGATACTGAGAGCTGAGAACTCTTTGACGCACAAAAAGTCAACCTTTGGAAATCGACTTGACAATAACAGTATTTGAACTCTTAGTTTTCTATGGAAAACACTTGATAAACTTGTCTACAGGACAAGGCCTTGAGAACTGAGTTTTTAAGAAAGTTTTGAAGATCGACTTGATACTAACAGTACCAGTATTTGAGCTTTCAGTTTTCTTTGATCTATTCCGTTAAGTATTAGAACTAATCATAATCATTTCTGTTTATATTCATAAAATATGTAGATCTGTCCTTATTATTCTAACAGCTAAAACTGTACAATATTCGAATGTGAAAGTACTGTATCCGAGTCCAGAACTTAAAATTGTACAATTTCATTACATTTACAAAACAATCTATTAAATATATAGTGTGTGTTAAGGGGGGGGGGGTGGTTGTGGGTTGGTAATATGACCTCAAGTTGAGCATACATTAAAGAAGATAAAACCTTTATGAGACTATAAAGTCAAAGTTTAGCGTAAATATGTATGTACTAGTTTTTGAAGACTCAACCACACGGTGGACACCTTGAATGTTCTCAAGCTTGGTATACATTAGGGAGAGTATACGAGAACATTATGTCAGAGCTTAACATATGTACCAGTTCGAGAGCTCAACCAAATAGTGGTTCTTCAAAGGGGTCTACCAAAAGCCTTGAATTCAAAGGGTCTACGTTGAGGATCTTGAAGTCAAAACTTAACATATGTACCAGTTTTCGAGGTCTGGTGGTCTACCAACAACCTTGAGTTTAAGAGGTATACATTGAGACCAAATGGTGGTCTACCAACAACCTTGAGTTTAAGGGGTATACCTTGAGAAATATAAAGCCTATACATTATTATGAGGTTAAAATTTAACATATGTACCAGTCTTCGAGGACTCAACCAAATGGTGGTTATTCAAGATGTCTAACAATACCCTTGAATTCATGCAAAAAAACATTCATTCTCTTTCACGACTCATCGACATGTGGTTTCATTCTCCCATTTTTTACTAGCGGTAAGTAGTATCTCTTTCCCCTTATAAGAAGAACACAAATATCGCATAGATGCAAGAGCATGCGTACGTTTCTGAATGATCCGGCAGCCTCAATGACAGTGGTATATGACAGCTGCCGATTAATTTACCTCTTTTTGACTCGACTATGAAAATTTAGATACATATTATCTGTGTAGGGGCTATAAATATCCCGTGTAGGGGCTATAAATATCCCGATAAAAAAACGACTGAAGTGGTACTCGATGCTCTAGCGTGCTGCTACACATAACAAAAACAATATTTTTAACCGAAGCTGTTCAGCTACACCTCTGTGGTGGTGTCTGACTTGAAGTATTATTCTACCATCTTTCCGATATAAGTTTATACTACAGCTATAAGTTTATACTACTACTATAAGTTTATACTACAGCTACCATGTGATTAACGATGATATCTTACCAATAACTGCAACAGAACAAGTGGAGATTTCCTGTTGTTCCATTATGAAGAAATCTGATCAGTCGTGTGTTTTAATCTCGTTTAGATTAGGGTGCTGGCAAGAGATCTTTACACAAAGATTGCATCTACATCAAGTTGCGCAAAGTATACGTTCCGTAATGAATCCCGATAACCCCGATTCTAATTCTTAATTGTGTTTTATTATCAAATAGATGGACAGTAAATAGTCCGTCTATTCGATAATAAAACTTCATCTCGACCTCGAAATTTTGAAACGCTGATCCCAGATAGGATGTCTTGGTTAAGCGGAACATTAAAGAAAATACCAGTAGGAATCCGTTTTTACACGAATGATTCTAAATTGGGGGATAAAATGAATCTGTAGTTCTATATTGAAGATCCAGAAGAAGAAATATACCGCCGTTTACCAAACAAGCTTCCGGGCAGAAGTACGAACAATAACGGAATGCGTATATTGGATTATAATAAATATGGCGCCCACAGCGCTTAATATATTTACCGACAACCAGAAGGCAATTAGAGCGATATCAGAAGATAAAACTAAATCTAAGACCGTATTGAATTGTAAGAAAGCTTTAACTGAATACTACCCCAGAGGTAAGATTCACATCATATGGGTACCAGTCCACTTGGGAGTAGTCGGTAACGAAAAGGCGAATGTAAAAGCTTTACAAACGCAAAACCATTCGAAGCAACATAAGCTGAACTAAAAATATGAGTGAGAGAATCCCATAAGACCTCTTGGAGTAATGAAATAGTGGTAGAACGACGAAAATCTTATGGGGTGACCCTGATGAAAGCAAGACGAAAAATCTCCTCAAAATGAGCAATCTGAAGTTGGTCGTGCGGATTCAGACGTATGTAGAGCATGTGGAGAGGACAGTGAAACTCTCGAGCACTTTCTTTGCCACTGCCAGGCAAGTAAATAACATTTCTGATTAACACTGATGGGTGAATTCTTAGGAATTTCGTTTTAGGAAACTAAGTTTCTGAACACTGAAAAATAATTCATTCAGTTTCTTTTTTTCATGATAAGGAGCGCACAACGGGCCTGATCTCACCCTATTCTATACTTTCATTGTAGAAAAGTTCAATTCTCTTAGAATATGCAGTTGAAAAACCCTAGTTATATAGTAACCTAAGAATCAAAGTAATATGAAACTTCATTTCATTGGAATAGTAGCAATTTAATGGTTATCTATCATCATTTTTTACCATAATTTTCCAATAATAATTTTAATTGTTTTTTTGCTAAAAGTATTCACAACAAAAGTCATATATTAAACAGATTCTATGTTAATTTTAAAAATTAATCTCTTTTTTTATACAAAAGCCAACCTAAGGCTATTTGTTGTAAATTCATACATTTATAATAAATAAAGGAAAAAAAATAATCACTAGAATCTATAACTTAATGAAAAATAACAATTAATCAATAGACAGCTGGATAGTAAATATTGCTATTGACAAAAAAATAACGTTTAAATGGACGGACGGACATGTGACTAACTAACGAGACTAGACTTGAACAGAAAGTTGTTGTAAATATTAGAAAGTTTTAAGTTTTGTTTTTATGTTTTTTCAACATTTTTAATTTAAAACAATTAAATATTTAGCAATTATATGATAGAAAAATTTTTAACAAACAAATAACAACTGAAAAATAAAATATGGCAAAAATGTAACAAAACAATTCTAGACAAATGCCTGTTAGTAGACTTAAGAAATTAATAATTCAATATGAAACTTAACGGCTAAATGTTTTAAATTAAAAAAAAATATAGAAAAACAACTAGAAAACAGATAAACACCACTAGAGTCAGTTAAACAGGTAGACAGCACTTTAATAGAAATATAAAAGAAATAAAATGTAAAATGTTTTGCAATAGAAACTTGTACTTGTAATAACTGTAAGTGCACAAATGCAATTTTTAAAATTGCATTATTGATCCAGCTATACCACTGTAAATATTTACAATTTCATAAAATTACATTAGTTATTCTTAAGCCATAATTGAAAATAATGTGCTTTTTCTTGTTTTTCTCTATATTTTATTATTCACTGCCGCAGTTTTACAGCAGCAACAGCATCATGCAGTTTAGTGTTTGGCTAAAAAGCGGCTGTTAAATTTTTATTACTTAGTTTTGTATTCTACTTTTATCTTCCGTTTTATATTTGATATTCTATATATATTTTTTTCATTTTTGCATTGACCTTTTCCTTGGTACGTGAGTTAGTTCGAGTATTGGATCACGCCATTACCCTTCGATTGGAATAACAAATGTGTAATGAAACATAGAGGTGTTCAATGTAAGCAATAAATGACAGTACGAGGGTTATGCACAAATTTCAATAAAAAAAACTAAAAATTAAACATATTTTAAAAGAATTTATCGAAGCGCTACCTTCACCATAGATTTAGAAATATTGCCGGACAATACTCCGATCGAAACACATGTTATATACGAGGAGAAAACCGACATCCGAGCAACTCTTATATTTAGATGAATTTTCAAAAACCGGTTCGTGAATGTATACAGGACATATTAAACAATTATACACCAACACCAGATGTTCCCGATTACATAACGTTAACCTAAATACTCGTTACATGTGAGACAATGATTCAAGATGGAATATCTTGATGAAGTGAAATACCAATTCTGGAAGAAGTCCGTGCTATCACGAAAAGTGTTAAACCGAATGGTTTTGATACGCCCAATGATGTCAGCTAATAAAGCTAAATCTAATACAATATTGGACTGTAAGGGAGTCATAACCGAATACTTTCCCACATCACTGGGGATAATTGACAAATAAAAAAAGAGAACTTCAAGAAGTTATCCTGACAATTCTACGCAACGGCAGCCGAATTAAAAACCAGGAATAACGGAATCCAATACGAAAAGCGCTTCGTTGATCAACGTTTTAGCAAATCTAATATTTAGGTCAACTTTCCAAAGCCGGTTGCAGAACACGTCGTTAATGTATACAGGACATATTGAAAATTTAAACGCAGACACCAGACGTTCCCGATTACATAACGGTAACCTATATAGTGGTTAAATGACATTGATTCATGATAGGAGATCGTGATGAGATGAAATATCAGATCAAATCTCTGCTTTTATCTGTTATTACACGAATGGCTAAAACCTGGGGGCAGGAAGAGTCTACACTGAAAATCTGGAAATTGAAAATTACTACTGTCTTTCAAATCACAACACTAGTTCCGGAAAATGTTCAAGCTATTACGAAATTTGGTAAATCGAATGGTTTTAGTACGGCGCCAATAGAAAATGACAATTTTTAAAACAAACAGAAGTCAATTAGAGAGATGCCAGCTAATAAAGCTAAATCTAACACCATATTGGGCTGTAAGAGCGCCATAACCGAATACTTTTCCACTGGTTAGCTCTGCATCATATTAGTGCCATGTCACTGGGGATAATTGCCAAATAAAATTAAGAAAGTTATCCAGACGAAGGTAAAAAGTTTCGATGCAAAGTCAACCGAATAAAAGATCTGGGATAACAGAATCCAATACGGCCACTTTGAAGAGTTTAAATGCTTCAATCCTATAAGATGACTCCAGTAAAAGGAAGACAAAATGCTTGCTCAGAATGATTAAGTCCGAGTGTGAATCATGTTCTCCGCCATGGCACCTTTTTTTGTCTAAAATACAACTAAACAGGTGCTATAAAACCGATTTCATTCCGCTAATACATCCCAAAGGAATTATAGTAAGAAAATTTTAAGGTACTACGTCCAGAAAATTTAGTTTCTAAACATATTTCTTTTTATACATATATCGCGATAAAAGGACTTTTACCAACTTTTTTAAATGTTTTCGATCAAGACATATGACATGAACATCTAATGAGGGTACTAAAACAGCTGTTGAATGATGTAGGGAAGATTGTTGCTAGTGATGAGTGTGTTAATTTTACAGTTAAGTCTTAAATATGACTGTCAGACCATTGCTCCCCTTTATTTGCAACTATTCCAGAATGACAAAGCACCAACCAAATAAAGTGAATCGTTCAATTATGAAGTCCGATATGGGGCGGTGTTATTGCCTTATTACTATCGTAGAGAGTGGATAGAAGGAGTAGCGATTGTGAACATTTAATTTACATTTGTTTACATCGCAAATGACTGGAATGATCACTGCTGACGGTGTGGTACATAACATGTGTTAAGACTCAACATTGAGTTTTGCGGATGTTGTATTGACCTCTAAACGCACTTCATCATTCAGCTATTGTTATTAGAACCTGGTGAAGTAAGTCACTCATGTTTGGCATCATTGCCCAAATAACCAAAATTGAATGAATAGCAATGACAAATGTTGCTGTCATCAGCAAAGTTGTATATATGGGAAGAAAGTCTGATATACAAGATCGTTTAGAAATAAAATAGAGTAAGAGAAAGTACAAAGACTTGCAGTATCCCTGAATTAAAATACACACCTATCGCCAATCAACATTTCACGTAAAATCCTTTTCACTTTTTTCGTTCCCCATCTTTTTTGTCGTGAACAAAAATTCCCCTGTTATAAAATTTATTGATGGAATTTTATAAACATTGAACAGCTGTTGCACACAAAAGCAACTATTGTGAATGAATGTTTACGATACCAATTTTCTATTTGAGAAAAATGAAAATTTCAAGGGAACAAAATGTTTACTTCTAATGGCGATAGGGGTGATCGTTTCATCAAGCGTCTAGGAAATATTTAGAACCACTACACTACTTTCGCTAAACTGGTACATTAAGTAACACCAATTCCGTAGAGTGACCACTCAGAAAGCCATACTGGCGGATGTTAAGTAAGTTTTTGGACTCAAAATATGTACTTGATAAGTTGTTATACATAACTTTGGAAAGTCTAAATAATAGTTAATAGTTACTGGTCAGTAATTTTAAGATTATACTCACTCACTAAAAAGTGCTGAAAAGATTAACTAATATATGATCCAAGATCCATCCAAATGTTAAAATATCATCTACATACCAGAGTTCGAATGAATAATTTAGACATAGTCATGGTTACTTTTCCAGCTCGGACAGCTTTTGATTGCTTACCGATAGAGATGCTATCGAATAGTTCAACTAAAAGTTTAGCTTTATTTGGCCACAAATTAAAAAAAAAAAACCGGAATTGAAGAATTAACATTAACTTGTACTCCTTTGATAACTGTCCAGAAGGTTTTTCAAATTCTGTGATATATTAACTAAAAGCCCAGGGAGTTGTTATACTGTAGAGAATAAAAGTAATATCTGTTCCCCGAATAATAATTTACAGAGCAGTTTGTCTATCTTATAATTGTTTCACAATATTACACAATAGTTTTAAAGCGAAAAGAACCTTCTAAATAGTATTTAAAGTATTAGAAAGAAAAACGTCAAAGTACTTGTCATAAATTATGAATCTTAACATTTTATTAAACTAGCTATAGCTTTAAACTAAAGTACTTTCATTAAGTTTCATACATTATGAAAATTTTCATACAGAAAATGTAACACCTGTCTTAACTAAATTAATTTGCCCAACATTAATAACAATTTATTTTTTATTAAGTTCTTATGATAAAAACATATTTTACTTATACAAACATACGTACATAGTTAAATATAAAATTTATTATTATTAATTAAAGAAATTTATAAAAAGTTTGTTTTTTTCACTTGTATGTAAATTGATTTTAACCAGCCTTGTGTTTTCATAAATAAATTAATCAATAATATTCTCTCTATAATAAAACTGTTTTCTTTTCTTTTAACTCTTTAACTTTAACTCTCCTCTCTCTCTCTTAGTTACAGATTCTCTTTAATTTATAACAAAAACAAACTTCTATGAATATACACAAACATATGTTTTTGTGTATTTCTTTTTTACAAAAACAAAAATCAGCTGTTTTACTTATACAACGGAGAAATTATTGCACAAAAACAAAACAAACACACAGTTGTTATGTTTTTTTTTCTTGTGTTTTGGTTTTCTAAACGTCGACTGCAGCAGAGCTAAACGTTAACTGCACGTCTGTCTGAACAGCTGTGTTGGAAATGAAAACAACAACTACACGAAATATATGTAGATAACAGTAATGCAAAGTAAATGGGAACAGGAAAACAAGAGAACGAAAATATGTTTAAGAAGAGTATTTAAAAATAATATAATAAGAGATTAATGTTTTCCAATTACAGTGGAACAACGATGTTACGCACATTATTATTATACTGTATTGAAACTTACTAATTGGAGTACAAATTTAAAAGAAAACAAATATATAATTGTTATAAATCGAAGTCAAGGCTTTAATTATGTGAATTCAATATTAATTGAAAAAACTTTGACTCATTTGGGTATCTTTGGTAAGGTCTGAATGAATTACAAGACAAGCACAAAACTTACAACAATCATCCCACCTGACAGGGCAGAGTGTAGGTAGGATAGAGTGTCATAATCCTTGGTGGATTTCCATAATTTAGAAATGTACTTCCTAAATCCATTAATCGTCAGTTTCTTATTGAGGTATCCTCTGTAATCTCAATTTGTATTATACTGGCAGTTCATAAATGACACCCCAAGCTGGCTAATTGCCAACATCATGGTAAAACCTTCGACCATGATGTTGGCTTCTACCTAGAGTGAAAAAGTCACCAAACTGGTATTAATTTACCCAGCCATCAGTGTTTTATCGTTTGAAGATCAATTATCCCTAGAGTTAACCAAGACTATCCTTAAAAGCCCTAGTCCTTCCCCCTACTGTCAGCCAGGGAGTATTCTCTTCTGCGAATAACACAGATGACAAAACACCATAACGCTTAGAATCACAATGTTTTAACATCAAATCGGTTATTTTTTACGTTGAATTTGGTCTCCATCAGATTAACTAACATCTGCTAAAATGTTTGCTATTAATACGTTCGCGATAAACATTTAAGAACTAATTCTCGAGACGTCGACCATTAACATCTATCTAGAAAGTCTGGCATCTCTTAAGACTTTTATCATGAATGTCTTAAAGTCAAAATGTAAACTCGATTGAATTTACTTCCTTAAACGACACTGTTTTGAATTGATTTGGTTTCCAGGATACGAGAGCATTTGGTGAAATGAAATTGAAAAGAAATGTCTGATGGATGGCCGGAAAATCTATCTAATCACAGATAAGGTTCTTATCTCTTGACAGAAATTCATCAAGGCTTGTTCTTCCGTCTCAAAGATGGGTCACTAGAAAGTAAAACAAAACCTTCCAAGTTGTTATATTCTTAACAATGTGTCAAATGGACTCCGAAACTTCTAGCTAAATCGCTAGCTTTTGATTTGGGCTTCAAGATACGAGGGCATTTGAAAAATTAAATCGATAACGAATGCTTAATGAATTAAAGGAATATCTAAACTCAAAAAGTCTACTGGCCATGTCTTTCACGGATATGGTTATTGACTCTCTTTGCTCTTGAAAGAAATTCGTTAGGGCTTCTTCTTAATAATCTTAACCATTTATAATATAAACTGCCTCACAGATGTGTCATTTGGGACTATTGGAGTAATAAGACCTTCCAAGTTAGAAAGAATATAGCAAATTGCCTCCAAAACTTCTAGCCAAATCGTGAGATCTAAGGGGGATATAAATGACTATCGTTAATAGACCTTAAGAATAACCTAGAATTTGTTTCTCAAAACAGTACCTCTGGATGGTTCCTCAGTCACGTTATGTTCATATATTGTTATACGATTTCTAGATAATAAATCTCTTGCTGAAATGTGTGGACATTTGCCTGTTAGGTCTTTCCTCGATAATGTGCTACAAGCAGTGTGCGGAATATGAATGACTTCCGTGCTATCTTTGTTCACCATTCATGCTTACCAAATTGTCATTCATGCTCTATAAACAGAGTGGTTTCCGTGCTAGCCTAGTTTACTTCTTGTAATGACTTCTATCGAGAAGCTGTCAAGACGAATAGAAAGAATAGAGTGTTGCTCATTACCTCTGTCGGTGCTTTGACAGGCCTATGATAGATTATTTCTTCTAAAAGTCAACTTTCTGCTATCAGGAGCTGATATTCGTCCGAATTCAGAGTATTTAGAACGCTCACCTCTTTCTATTTTACAGATATCAAAAGAGGAATCAACGTAGTTCTAAAATCAATAGACTTCTTGATAACCTAACCCTAGTTTCCTTCTTGTAAATCTCTTGCATTGTTGATGAAGTATTTTGGAAATGTTGATCGTTTTTTTTTTTGTACTCCTACACAGTCTGAGATTTGGAATGTTTTAGATATCATTTAACTAGTACTTGTCTAAAAGATCAAAAACAAGTGCTCCCTAAAAAACAGTCATTCATTCATTACAACTGCATTTGACTTTATATTCTCATACTTTACAGCTGTTATAGTACATTGTTTACATTCGCATACTTTTGTGTAAAAAATGATTTGTTTTTTTTTTTTTTTTTTTTGTTATTGTCAACTCTTCTGTTATTTATTGTTGTTTATTTTCCTGAATTGTAATTTAAATTCATTTTCTTGCATTGTAAATAAATGTTACTTTTATTTTTGCTGTGAATTCAAACTGTTCCAGCAGAAAGATGTTAATGTTTTGCTCATGAAATTTATACACTGCGCAAAAATAATAGGATTTCTTGTTCATGTTGTGTATCTGTATCTGTAATATGTATGAATTTCTATGGATGTAAATAAGTAAGTGTGTGTGTGTACAATGTGTGCGTGTTTTATATCTCTAAAGACCTTGTATAAATTCCCAGTTGTGTTGTGAGTCTGAAATGTCCTTTTTTTTGTTGATGTTGTTGTGGTTGTTGTTGTTGTTAGATTTCATTTTTATTGTAGTTTATTTTATGATTGTGTTAAACTATCTGTGTTTCTGTTACGAATAATAAAAATAATGACAACAACAAACCTTTAAACATGCTACAAATGATATAGATGTATATAGATATAAAGATGTATTTTTCTAAGAAGCCATATAATATTATAAAGAATAAGATAGAAGGAATGAAGACAGAAAAAACTACTACTACGTAACTTCCTTTTGATAGAGTAAAGAACAAACCGTTCACAAGAAAGAACAATTTTAATTGTTGTTGTTGTTGTTGCATGAATAATGAATGCACCATTATAATTAGTTATATATTATAAAGTTTAGTATTATTATGTCGATTTTTTTTTTAATGGATGATGCCGAAAGATGAAGAAACAATAAAAGAATGTAATTAAATTTTTGTTTATTCTTAAGGTTTATTTAAATTAAATTATTTTTAATGCAATTTCAAAATAAATATGTATATTATCTGTAGTTTTTACTTCCGTTTCGAGGATGTTAAGTGGACACTTTAATTCTATTTAGTGGCCTCCGGTTGGTTAGTGGTGGTTAGTGTTCTAGTCTGGTAGACCGGAGATGGTAAGGTTGATTATCACCTGAGTCACTGGTTAAGGAGCGCACAACAGGACTCATAGAGGTCTAGTTGCATTTCTTCGGATTTGATGTATATAGGTACATCCACCTATCAAACTAACTAACTATTTCAATTTAAGTATGTTCAAGATTAAAATGATAACATAATGGTCTTATTTCAAGAATAAATTTCTTAATATCACTCGTCTAAAACTAAACTTCTTATTATATTTATTTAAGTTAGAATTCCATTTTTCGGTATGTATACAGTAAGGATTCATTCAACATTCATGACAGTTTAACAAGTAAGAAATTATAGTCGATCGAGGCCGACCATATAATACCTTACACCTGTTACAACAAGTAAAATTTGAAAAAGTTTTAATTATAAAACATTTATGTAGAATTATACCTTGCCTCAGATAAACATATTTAAGCTATTTATTGTTGAATAGACTTGTGGACGTTTATGTCAAATTTTGAAGGAAGCTTTTTATAGGCCCTATAATTATAAAACTCATCAGGGTCATTGGAACTTGGTTTTGCAGTTTGCAGAGATACGAGTATATTAAACATAATTATGAACTTAAAAGACCTATTCGGCGGGTTTACTTGTATGGGGGTTAGGTAAAATAATGGACCGATGTTAACCATTTTCAATAGCCTCCAGTACTATAGAATATCATGCGACAAATTTCATTGAATTATTTCCCAAATTGCGATCTGTAGTTTGATTACAAGCCCTATTCTGGGGTTAAGTTGTATGGGGGCAAGGTGAAATAAGGACCGATCTTAACCATTTTCAATAGGTTTCGTCCCTAGGACAATAGAAAATCATGTGCCAAATTTCATTGAATTATCTTCAAAATTGCGACCTGTACATTTAGATATTGTAGGTTACTGGTTCCTGCTTTTAATAACTTAGGATAACTCATGGCTTAAGAAAATTAATTATGGATATTAGCGACATATTTCAAACAAGTTGTTAATGTTCAGGTTACAAATCGTTTTGTCAATTTGTTAAAAGTACACTTGTTGACCTCCTAGAGAATTTTGCAAACTTTTAAAACTTTGAAGATATGAATTCAAAGAAATCCGCACCGATATAAAAATATGTTTATAATGAGTTCAAATTTCATGTTTACAAATGGTAAAAAGTAAAAAAGTTGCTCTCGAACAACACAACTATCGCGGGAAGTGATTTCTAGGATACTAAGGGAGGCCTTAGGTATCACAAAGGGGCCAAAAGACCCACGTTTGCATCTATTGCAGCCTAACCAACCAACCAAGGGAAGCCTTCCGTAGGTTAGTGCCCTAGTCTGTTCAACCGGTGTTCGTGGGTTTGATAAGCATCAGAGGCTTTGGTAAAAGGGTGCACAACAGGATCAGTAGTGGTCTAAGTGTATTTCTTTGGATTTGATGTTGTGTATGCATCCTTTTTCCGAACTAACTGATTAACTATGTGGTTAACTTATTATTGGTTTTCGATATTTAAAATCTTTTCTCGAGACAACCAGGTTTTTAGACGTTGCTGAAAATTACAGTCTTTATCGGATGCATTGACTCAATGTCGAACTGCTGGAATACCACAGCTTAGTCTTTTGTCATGAATTCCATCTTGTACATCTACCGGTAGACCATGTACAAATAATTACCACCTGTATATCGTTCTCAAGACCAACGTGATATAAAGCTGTCGAAGTATGTGATTGTGTAGAGCATTCAAACATTCTTGTTACCTATTTGAGCAAGAGCGGTTACAGTCAGTTTATAGTACCCTAGTAATCTAGAGAGAGGGCACTTCTAAAACAAACTTTAGTAAAAATTTACATTGCCGTGAATTGACTACTTTGGACTTGTTTTCTGGCTGTATCTCCGGGTGGTAACACTAAGTGCAAGGTTAAATAGGTAGTTCGGAACTGTTCAGCCGAGCTGTTGGGTTATTTTAGAGTACATTTGATACTCACCCAGCAGTTCGACGGGACAGTCCCGAACTGAACACTTAACCTACCACTTGTGGTGGCCCCTAGCTACCTGTCTACCCAGGTGACCAACCATTTTAACCGATTATTGCAAAATATAAGTTAACATAGTAGTTTACATAAGAAATCGGTAGAAACTTCATGACAAGATCACATTACTTGTTGGATGTATTTAAGCGTATATTAATGACTTATTGGATCCAATCTATAGCAGTATATCACACAGTATGAAAAAATTGTGTTCAAAATTAAATTAAGAAAATATTGAAATATAATTTAACTTACAGCAGAGTGAAGGCAAATCATTCACAAAAATCATTTAAGAACCCTAAAAAAGGACACCTGTATGTAAGTTGCACCTGTAGATTGTGTCACAAAAATGTGTGATTTAGATTTCCTTGAAGAAAGAAAACAAAAGCAATTGTAGTTCGACAACTCTGCGGGAAATTTGTGCAACTGTTTTCAAAGAACTAGACAGGAGATTTGTAAAATGGGACATTTGACTTAAAAAAGAAAATATTAGACAAATTTAAAATAAAAATAAATTAATTTCTTAAATAACAAAATTGCAATCCTTGTTACTTGTAATAAAAACTTTCCTTAACTAATTGAAAAAACGACTTCCTTTTCTTCCCTGTCGCAAAAAGTTTAATTACATATACAACAAAGGCAATATAATTACTTTAAAAAAAATTTTTTGAATTTCGATTTACCTACAAAAACAGGTTACCGTCTCCTCAACATCCAATGGCAAGGAAATTTGAGTAGCTGCCGTTGCTGCTGTTGTTGAATTATGACTATGGTTGGCAGAATTGCGAGGCACAGCACGACCAGGAACATGACGTGAAGCATGCAAAAATGTAGCAGCAAACGAAGACGATGAAGAAGAAGACGTTGTTTGATTTGTTGCCGTGGAAGACGCAGAAGGAGTTTGTGGCGTTGATTCGGCCTCAGCCAAAGGAACTTGAGAGTAACGAACTAAAATGGCGCGACTAACACGATTACTTCCGGTTAAATTTGATATGGCCCAATTCATAATGAATGTTAGTTATATTTTTATAGTTAAGCCTATTTTTAGCTTAAAGTTACGTGTTTGGACCCAATATGCAATAATAACGACGACGACGACGTGAAAAAGAACAACAACCTCATAGATTTTATTATTTTATACAAAAATGTGATTAATATTTAAATTTTGTTTTGGCAAAATGTCTTAGACTTGTTGTTGTAGTTGTTGTTATTTTTTTGTTTTTGGTTTTTGTTCTTATTAGTATTTTGCCATTTTGCAACACAACCACCATGCACTACCAAGGAATGTCAAATTGAAACTGAAGCCCTGTGAATGACTCGAAAATTGTTAAAGAAATATATGCAACACACACTAAAAACCCAAACAAAAAAAAAAAAAAAAATAACAAATAAACATCAGAGTCATTAGTAGCAGCAGCATGGATGGATTGATGGTAATACTACGTACATATGAATGTACGTATATTTATGCACACTCCTCGTATGCATGTTAAAAAATTGTAGTAGAAAAAAAAAATAATAAAGCAAAACATCATCATCATCAGCACCACCACCAAACCCACTACTAGTAGTTGTTGCTTAACACACAGAGTCACTTAAGTACTTTGACATGAAGGTGTTGAGGGGTGATGTGAAGGTGTTATTTGGATAGAAAGAAGGCACTCACTTTTGTACATGTGTGGTAATCATTAAAGCCATGTTTAAAATATAAGAAAAAATCACACACAAAAACTCTAGGGTTTCTTGGAGGGAACAGTTTCCGGATTGTATATATCTACAATCAAATATTAGAAGCTTTCATTAAATGTTTACGGAGAGTTTGTTATTTAGAACTCACAGTAAATTCTCCTCCAATTCTACGGCCTATAATAACCACTTA
This sequence comes from Lucilia cuprina, assembly GCF_022045245.1. Lineage (NCBI taxonomy): Eukaryota > Metazoa > Arthropoda > Insecta > Diptera > Calliphoridae > Lucilia > Lucilia cuprina. The sequence continues at coordinate 17,813,463 of NC_060953.1, read as the reverse complement.
TGGGACAGGTGCTAAAGTACTGAGACTGTCTTGTTGCATTGATCATTCCCATGATCTTGATGCAACCATCTTAAGGTTCCTAAACGGCCTCTCTTCGGATTGACTTACCTCAGCCGCAGATCCAGCTAAAGCATTTGGTGGTGTACTGTTTTGTTTTTAAACTTATTTTCTTTTTTCTTTTTCCTTTTTTCTATTTTTTTTTGGGGGGGGGAATTCTTCCCCTCGTGGATCCGCGCCTAACTTACCCTCTCTTATGTGATATGTGTCATAAGAACTTACAACTTCATTGCATCTCAAAATGTTTAAGAATCTAATATATACAAAATAAACTACACAGAGGGAAATAGAAATATACACGTCTGGTACCAAAATGACACCAAAGTGTTTATAATTTTGTTAATAGTGAGCTTCCCACATTTTTTTTTACATTCAGACAAAGGATGTATATAAAATTTTGATTTCGACAACGATTGTTTTCGTATGTATGTTTATATTTTAACAACGGTTGTTATTGAAAACTTGTAAACACTATGGTGTCAATTTGGTACCAGGCGTTTATATTTCATTTTCCTTCTGTGTAATGCCTGCGAGATATATACGAGAGCAAAATCTAGAGTCATATTTTAAAAACATATTCGTATTCAAACTTGTATCTCTCCCACTTCGAACGTAATAAAGACGAAATTTATTCACAAACAATTGCATCCCATCCCTGTTTCAACTTAGTCAATACCTCCTCGAATTAATTTGAGAAACAAGAGCAAGAGGTAGTTCTTGGAAATGCTAACTTGCTGTCTTTCATTAAAAAAATCTTTAATTCACTTGCCACCATTGTTACTATTTCTTGTCGCATTGTGAAGGCTTATGTGCACTCCTTGTTCTTGGCTTCCTAAGTATATGAATCAATTATGGCCTCTCTTTCTGGATAGTCAAGTTTTTTAAAGGATGTATAAGCAATCATCTTTGGCAAACGAGCTGTTGATCTTCTGTGATATATTATACCTGATCTTCATTAATTGTAAGATATTCCAAGGGCCTATGTGTGTTAGTATTACTTGGATACTTATTGGACTAAAAAATTGATTTTCAACTTTATTTAAGGATATACTAATAGACCTCAGAGATCTCTGAGCGAAGTTGCTTCTATTTAGTGCAAAATTCTACTGATTAGATGGAGACATGACGGAGATCGTGGAAACATTCACATAACAGTGGAATTATGTTCATAAGATATTTTATGTGACTGCCATTCTATGATCCAGTTTGTCTTAAGAATCGGATGGTGTTCATAGCATCATTGACATAAAAAAGGTCCAGAATCAATACAAGACCATTAATGAGAGTACCCTTTCATGATACTACTACCCAATCTAGCAAAATTAGGTTCTCTTGTTAGCATTGGCATAAGAAGGTCGTCCAAGTTAGGATGGAATAATGGGTTTCAAATGTTTCTTAGATAAATCTCAAGATTCACATATAACTTAACCTAATTTATCAAAGAGCCAGCCAGCGAATTGCCAATCTTCTTCGTTCCATCCATTTTCGTTTTCACTGTAATAGGTCTTCAAAACATTATTTGCCTCCTTATCTTCCTCGCAAAGTGTTGATAAGGGTATAGTGTTGTTATTGTTCGAGTGTAACAGTCATTGTTAAGTGTAACACAATAGCATCTTTTGGTAACATTAAACTTAAATCCGTAATAGTTCTGCTTGTATACAATGACGAACACACAAGATTTAAAGTTTGAGAACAAAAATCACGATCCCATTAATAATTCCCTCTTTTGAAGAAAATTCTACAGAATAGGTATACTCTAATAAGATCTTACAAATAATATGACTAATAGACTTAATATAATTCTCAAACGTTTTGTGTTTAAAGATAAACATATTACTAGATATTACTTTTACAGATTCAAAGAATTTCACTTCTCAACCAGTGGTCCCTTAGAGTCAACAAGTTTTATGTGTAACCTTTATGTTACTCTTGTCTCTTCAATTTTGGATCTGTAGAGAATCTTAACTTCTAATTTTTTTTTTTAAACTATCAAAGAAGTCTTAGGCATCAATTATGTGGTTGAATTAACTGTCTTTTCTGAAAGTACGATACATTTTCCCACAACTTTCTTATGTCATCTAAAGAAGAAGCTAAAATTTAGCATACTAAAGGTAAGCAAGATTTACCGAAGGAAATGCATAGTCTGAAATCAAAGGATCACCCAGCAGTTCGACAAAGAGTCAATGCATACGAAAAAGACAGTAATTTCCACTAATAGTTAACCACCTGGATGATCGTAATTCGTATGTTTTGGGTCATTCATCACGAATGTACCCTTTTTAATCGAGAATGAAGACAGTCGTCACTTTAGTGTCCTTTTTGTAAGCGGGAGCGGAGACAGTCGTCTCTTTACTGTCCTCAAGTAACCTAGAGATTATACTCTTAAAAGTAGTTTTTTTTGTTGTATGAATGAAGACAGTCGTCACGTTAGTGTCCCCTTTGTAAGCGAGAGCGGAGGCAATCGTCTCTTTACTTTCTTTTTGTAGGGTGTAGAGTGACGATTGACTTCCTCGTAGGACAAGCCCATATTAAAATGATTGGTCACCTAGGTAGTCAGGTGACTAGGGGCCACCACAAGTGGTAGGTTAAGTTCGGACTGCTGGGCAGTTTAAACTTATGATTCTAAGAATCAAACTATGTACATGTAAAGAACTTATGGCAAATCCGCTAGAAACCCTATATACTACACTCACAAATGTTACAATTACAATAACGCTAATAATAGTTAGAAGAAGAAAAAAACAAGAAATGCATAAATATGTAAACGTAATAGAGACGAAGTGCAGCAAATTAAAAAAAATATATATTAAAAAGAAAGAACGAAAAACCATTTAACAAGGCCAAAGAAAAGGGTGGTAATGACGATATAGAAAATGTTGTTGGCGTTTGCTGTCACTGTTGCTGTCAATGTTTAAATAATTACTCATATTATAACTTAAACACACATGCAGCTCACACACATGCAACTCATACACATGTATTAAGTACTTGTATCAATGTATATACATCTATTTAATGAATCTTAAAATAGTTGTTATTTACCACCTCCTCTCAAAACCATGCCCACGAAACAAAATTAAAACATTCATTAAATATTCTTCCTTTTTTAATGCTATAAAGAGTTAGTTCTTTGCTTCATTTCTTTTAACAACGACTTGTTAGAAAATCATTTAAGAATTGTTGTTAATATTGAATGCAACAGCAGCAGCAGCAACAACATTATTATCATTACAAACATCACCGTCATCAGCCAGCATTTACAGCTCTACCGCATTGAATACACAAAACTAATAATGTAAAATGGTAATTTAATTAAATGTAGGTTTTATTTTTACACTATAGTCGTAAATAGTTATAATATACTTTCTTCTCCTCCATTTCTATTCCTCTTTATTGCCTGTGCTAGGAAAATAGCAATATGCAAAATAAGAAAACAAAATAAAAGAAACTAAACATTTAGAATATTAAGAAATCAGCTTAAAAATACTGATAGATATTAAAGAAAAATTTCCATACAACATGTAAATGATTACGTATAAATAGTAGTATGTCGGTCGGTAGAATCCCCCCCCAAAAAAAGAACACGATTCACGTTAAAAACTTTAAGACTATAAGAATTTTTTTATTGTATAGAAAGAAGTAGTTGAAATGTACTTATTTCCAAAACACTTAAAGATATTGTAGATAGTTAATGTCTTCAGCACGACAAGACTATATATCTGCATATTTATTTTCTTATTTTTTAGTTTTAAAAGATTATAATCATTACAAGTGACAATAAGTTTTTTTTTTCTATTAGTAACTTAAAGAATTTTAAATCAATTGTTAAATTTGTTTTAAATAGTTTAAGAATTTTAGTGACACACGTTTTTATTACTCTTAAAACTTAATTGGAAAGTTAACGTGGTCGTAAGTCAAGCACAATTTTCTACGTTTGCCATCTTAAAAAGACGACATTCTTGTTGTCCACTTAATTAGATAGAAATGTCTCCTCACTTGCATTCCTATATGTTTCAACTCAGAAACACTTTGAATAATACGACAAGCCTACAACGACATTGCTGACGATCATCCTTAGACGATACTGACTGTGATGTGAAATATGATTAACGACTGTATTGTGAAATATGATTAACTAGTGGAAATACTGTAATTACCTCTCCAGTCTAACTACATTTAAGAAATTATGAACTCCGCTTGGTGAATTATGACCCCACAAAGTGAAACTCGAAATACTTCTGATCATATGTGGATCAGTCCTCGTATTCAGCAGATATGGTACGACATTTATAGAGACGACTGTCGAGAGTTTTAACGTGATCACCTGCCTTGACGGCCTTATCTCACGGTGATCTTTTTAATCCACTGGGTTGACTTGAGTACGGTCTACCATCAACCCTTTGTTCTTCAACGAAGAACTCAGGTGGCGATTTTTGTACATTGGCTGTGACCGGTCCATGCACAAGTACTTTCCTGGAGTACTCGAGTTTCTAATCTCTGACCATTGGATGGCCTCTGTTGATTCGGCAACAGCACCTAGAGACGCAACTGGTGGACGAAGTACGATTCGTCAATAAGCCGTAGATATTGTTCTTACTCACAGGGACACAATGTGGTAATTGTGATATGTACAGAGTATACTCTGAACATATCTGGACAAGGAAGGAAAATTCAATGGTATCATATGTATATGATACCTTTCATCCATCATCATTCAACCCAGCACACATCTCATTCATACGACACATTCATAAGGGAAAAACATACGACACATTCATTAGGTAGACGGGTGGTGTAAGGCCTGCCAAACCTCACATTCATCCCGTACCATATACAATTAATACCAACTCATTTCCAACGCTTAGTCTCACAGTCACTCCTTTGTGGGATATCTGTTGTTTTCGGCAACAGCACCGAATTTATCCCCAAATATTGACTATTATAATGCATCAGTTTTTTAACCGCCACTTACTCTCCCCGCGAATTTGGGTTTAAACCACAGCCACTACGTAGACTGTAACCAATTTTCAGTCCCGGCCAGACTGGACTTATTGGCCACCTCTTTATACCCCGGGATTGCAATAACACCAAGGAGGGGGTCTCTCCAAGGTCCCCCGGGGGGCATAGCAGACACAGAAGAAAACCTGCCGCGGCAAACAAGAGTAGTTCTGGCACAACTAAGACCGGGATGGAGCAATTAGCTCAATGCCTACTGGTCACGTATAGACCGTGCCGACCCCAACGAATGTCCTGCATGTGGTCAGGGCCCTCATGACACCCACCACATTTTCAACTGCTCAGCTAAACCTACTTCATTCTGTCCAATGGATTTATGGACGCATCCAGTTGAAGAAGCTCAATTTTTAGGTCTGGACATTTCTCTCGACTTCCAATCCAGGAGAATAAAGCAACACTTACGCTTGTTAAACTTCAGAAAAGGGAACTTCGATAAGATTACTAAACGATTAAAAGAAGACGCTCTACCAATACTCTCTCAATCTTTGAGAAGAAAACTATATTAAACAAAGACACACAAGAGATAAGAAAAATCTAAAGATCTTTGATCAATAAAATCTTAAAATATCTATCTCGATGTACGATCAAATACGGTCCTAAGCAAAGTCAGATCCGATCTAGTATCAAGTGATTAATATTTTTTTTCGGATATCGCAAAATCCTTCGTTTATCTCAATGTGTGATCAAATACGATCTGATGCAAATTCAGATCCGATCTAGTATTAAGTGATAGAGCGATTAAAGCCATTAACCAGCTTGTCATTAGACCATAATAAACTAAAGGAGAAGATGTAGTACTTGCAAGTTAGTTTGTAGTGATGATGACTGTGATTATGACTTTCAGTATCATTGATTGTTTCAATAGAACCACAATGGCGGAAGTGTACTCATACTCTCTCAACCTCCAATTTAGAAGGAGCAACACTGAATGCTTATTAAACTTCATAAAAAGCAATTTTGAGAAAAGAACTGGATGAGAGATAAGAAATTCTATAAAATACCTCAGTCTTTTAAACATATCAAGCAAAGGAGTACTTCAGAATACTATGAGAACTGGCTGATTAAACGAAGACGTACGAAAAAAATATATAAATATGAAGATCTCTGGCCCAAATTGCTTCAGTTTATCTTAGACTACTTCGTCCTTTTCAAGATGTGATCAAATACGGTCTAAAACAAAGTAATCGTCTACAGTTTAGGCTAATTTTGTAGACAAAGAATTTGAATGAGAAGGAAAATTAGTTTGAAATGTCAAACAAGACTACACCTTTTAGTAGAATTTGAATGTTTTGGATACAAGATTTCCCTCGAAAAGTTTTAAACGATTGCCTACACTTTCAACCCGCTTCTATTGAGAAATCCTTACAAAAGAGAACTTAAACAAAGGCCACGAAGAAGTATTGTGTTTTAAATGATAATAATTTTGATTTTTTTTCACTAATAAAAGCAATTATAAGTTTTACACTTACAACATAATAAACTTAAAAGAAAGAAACCTTATTCTAAAGAAAATTCTTCAACGTTTATTTTAAATCTCCTTGACCCCAACATCACCCCACCAAAGTTCAGGCATTATTAAATGCTGACTTACTATATAAACGAATAAATAAAATCCCTTAAAAAAACAATTTCTATGGTAGATTAAACAATTTAAGAACAAAAAACTTTCCATATCAACAAAAATATATAAGTTTTCTTTAATATTCAAGTATTTCTTTTTGTTTCCTTTCGTTTTCTTTTTTTATTTAGTATTTTCTTTATAATTCCATTGTTTTCCTTTCAATCTATACATATCAGCTCATTTTATAAATTGCGAAAAAATAAGATTTAAAAAGAAAAAATAAAACAATTTCAAGTACGTTATACAGCAACAAACAAATACTTATTGAACATTAATCAGTGTTTTATCCTTAGACTTATTTCACTCTCCCTATTCAAAACTTGCAGCAACAACATCAACAACAACAACAACCATAATTAAACTTTGTAATATAATAGTAATAACATTAAATATATAAATTTTCAAGGTTCTTCATCTTTAAGTCTGTAGCTTTATATCGTTGCTGTCGTTTAGTTTATGATTTCCATTTCATTCATTCGTTTAGACAGAGTGAGAGACAGTCAGTCAGCGAGTGGATATGGAAGTAGCAATCAATGTGTCTTGTGTTTTTTTTTTTCTTCTTTCACTATTGAAAACGAAATATAATAACGCGTTAAAAATATAAAAATATGTGTATTTTTTACATGAATACTGCTGCTAAATGTCTGTCCTTAAGTCTACTCTTTAGAATACTGACAGTAGATTCAATATTTATATAAAATACAGTTTGGAGCAAAAATGGCATCAACTCTTAAAATTAGATTTTAGTTCAAATGGTGCACTTTACGACATATCAGCTTACTCTGCTTTAGAGCTTTCTATGATCCTAGTCGAGGTCTTAAAAGAATGGCTTGGGTTTAAAAATATCTGCAGTATTCGCCCATAGTTTTAAAATTCATGTGGCATCTACCTCAATGAAGTCTTACGAATGTTGTAAGATCATCATTTAACAATGAAGAGAGAAACGCTCAACGAATACGACTACTCCAACTTTGGGTCAAGTGAAAAGTGTAGCATTTAGACGTATAAGAAACCTACAGTAAGTTATCGAGCAACCTTTCTTTTTGATAAAAAAGTGATTCGAAGAGGCTTATGTGACATGCGACTATATTAAAAAATGAAGTCAACGTAATTTAGTTGATTACTGCTTCCCATCCCTCCTTCCTGATAAAAATTTCTCACAGTAAAGACTACGAATGGATCACTTCCTATAAAGGATGAATTTGTTGTACAATAAAGGACAAAGAAAAAATAATTACTGGTCTAAAGTCAATAGAAAGGGAAACAAACCCCAACATCAGGTAAAGTCAATCTTCCGGATATACCGGAAGGTATTGCCATGAAAGATGGCAACATTACCGAAGAACTTCCCCAAAGCGTTAAAAGGCATACTAAATCAGTACTAATCTCAAATATATGGAGACTTTTCCTATCTTTCACCAATTTTCGCATCATTTCTATTCTCATGATCATAAAGAACACTCTACGGGATAGGAGGCAACCATGGAACGTTATCCTGACAATTCCCCAGCATATACCGGCATCCCACTACATGAAAGTTTAGAATTCCAGATCATTGTTCGAAGAGGCTTCCCGATATTTCATTCCAATGATCATAAAGAACACTCTACGGGATAAGAGGCAATCATTAAACGTTAATCTGATAATTCCCCAGCGTATACAGGCGTCTCACTATACGAACTTTTAGAAATACAGATCAGTGTTCGAAGAGAGAATTATTCAACCCATTAGGTATAGGATATGTCTGTCTTTAAAACAACATTCTCTCCCCGCGATTTTGATATTAAACCACAGCCACTACGTGGATCCCGAGAGAACCTCACCAACTGACCAGCCAGTATAAGTCCTGCGTGCAACTGGCCATCCGTAGTACCAGATTATAGGGTGATCTGGTTAGACCCCAAGCGAAAATCATTCCAAGGCGAAGCCGAAGATACTTTTGACATTACCAATTTATAGTCTCGGCAGACTGCAGGTACTACTAGCACCACCAGGATTGCATGACCTCTAGATTGGTTCGAGAATGTCGTATTTCTCTTAACAAGATGGCGCAACATTAGAAAGTATAACTGGTCTGGTTGTTGTTGGGACACTCGAAAAGCGATAATACTCTAGTGGGTGTCCTGTAAACCCCATATTCAGCAACTATCCAGAACTACTGTTTTGGAATAGTAGATTACAGAGGCCTTATGTTCAACACTTGATATATGGGTAACCAAACTACGCAGTCTAAGGATACTGTTAGTTATTCTAACAGGTCATTGTTCAGTTATGGCCTTTTTATATTCCGAACTGGTAAAATATATTGAAAATATCAAATACCTTATATCCATGACTTGATATGGAGTCTACCAAAATACTTATGAAACCAAACAGTTGCAGGTTTATATGAGGACGAAGAGGAATTATATATGATCGAGCATATAATTTGCCACAACATCTGAAATGTCTAGAGAATATGTTCCATAACGATTCGCAGAATTTATCCTTCGTAGTCTTCTAGATTCTTCCATTGAGTTTTAAAGAGGTACATTTATTTTTTTCTCATTTCTTTCTTTCTTTGGGATTAAAATTCCTTAAGAAACGTTCCATTTTATCTCAAGCATTTTTCTTCATTCTTTCTTGTTTTCTTTGCCCTTCTTTATTCTTCGATGGAAATCACAATAGAGCTATTCTAAGTGAGTGGAAGTGTGCATTTTTATGATTCATAGTCCTTCTTAACCTAAACCTACAGGACTGCCCATAACAGATTGCCAACGAACGTCGAAATGTTTGATAGCCTTGCTTTTTTAGCCACTTAATAATAACACTGATATGGAACGTCCATGGACAAAGGACGTTCGTCCATGCGAAAAGGAAATTCATTTGGACATTATGACACGCCACATACTTCAACATATTAATCAATGGGTTATTTGCGAAAACGAAATTCATTTTTGAATTAGACCCCGGGTGGAAAATAGATTGTATAAGACATATAAATGAAGACTCGTTTAGTGGTAAAAAATGCATTGTATGGATAATATATAAGCCGGGAATAATCGGCTATAAGATCAAGTTCAGTGGATTTAAAGTTCAGTGGAGTTAGTAATTTAACCGTACGAATGCAAAACTCTTTGGAAAAAGAATGGCTAAATTATAACATTTTTTCGCCTTGCATCATATGGATAACATATCACTCGGGGTTGTTCACCAACTTTATTCATAGATCTCTATATAGGGTTTTTCCACCTACATTTTAAAAGAAAATCTATTCGGCAATAGAACCGATAAGAGGTATTTATAATGGATTCATCATCTAATACATACGAATATATTTTGTAGACCTATGTAGAGTATGTTTAATCTGAGTCCCTAGGAGATTTGTTAAAGGCAACTTTTGTTTAGGGAGACTCCACTGTGTTATAAGGGTGGGCGTCGTGCGGGCAACTGGTTTCCGCGATAATAGATAGGATAGTTTCTCCGGACAGGCCACGAATCGAGTGACTTCTCTAGTAAAAGCAGCTCGACCTCTCAGGGCATTGCAATAACACCAAGGTAACATGCTTCACGAAGATAACATGTCTTGGGAAAGATCTTAATGTACAAAAGTACCAATTCGCTGTTAAAATTTCTTTAAAGCAAAATCCCTGTAATTTAACTAACAAAGTTGCCACATTTCTAAGGAAATCTTATGGGCAACACCAATATTATGGCAACTTTGTAAACATTGTTTTAATATCCAAGACAATGTCGTACAGGAGGCTGACTTACGTGTAACTAGATAGATTAGTCAAATAACTTCTTCAGTTTATAATACCGGCAGACTACAGGTACTGCTAACAGCCCTACCCTCCGGGTATTGCAATGACAGCAAGACGAGGGCGGCTTACGAAGATAATATATCCCGGGAGAGATCTTTAAGTATAAATCCTTTCAAATTTTAAGCAGAATCCCTACATTCTACCTTGCCCTTTTATTGCCTCGATTCTTAGCAAATGCGGCTCCCATATTGCCTATAATTTCTCTTAAACAAGCTATCATTAATATTTGAAACTCTTGGAGCATGAGATGACTATAACTATCTCTAGAAACTTCAATACTGATATCAAGAATTTTTTTAATTGTTTGGGCTTTAGAGTCCTTAAATGAGCGAACAGAAAGTTAGATAGCTCCGTTGCCAAAGTAAAAATAAGTAATTTTGTAGAATGTTGGTGTTCCTTCCGCTGATGGAACACTTTTCGTCCTCACTATATTTGTTATGTAAAACAAAAAGAACAAAATTGAATAAATATTGTACGGTAGTCATGAATTTTTAATATGATACAATATGACAACGTATAATACCAACGGAACTACGGAATAGAATATGAAATATTTAATATGGAAGATGAAAACGGAAAGAATAAACTTAGAAGGTTGGCATGTTTAGTCTTCGTTTTGGACTTTGTTTCGCAAGTGTAAAATGTTTATTGTATAAGATAAATTTAACTATATTATGTAGCAAGTTGAAAATCAATAATTTACAATTGTGGCAACAAGAAAAAAAAGAATCTTCTTACCACCTAGCACACATATATATGCTTATTTACTCAACCCCCCTCCCTTACTGATGTCCTCCCTTTAAAAGCAGATTAGATTAAAAAACACGCACACACAATCATCATACATTTACCTACATAGATAATAAATGCTTTCTTTCCTCATCCAAACTTAAGCAAACTATTGGCTACCAAATGATGAAATAAAACAGGCAAACAGAAATACACTTGTAAACGAAAGTAGTGTTTTAGCCAAATACGGGTTTTCCTTTTAGTCGTACATTTATAGCTAGAAGCTGTGCCAGAGCCGTTCAAGAATGATAATGATGATGATGCTGACGCCGACGATAAAGACGAAGCTGAACATGATGAGAAGGTGTTAGTTAGACAACATAAGCTTAGTTCATGTTTGTTTGACGTTGATGAGATGCAACTCTGACATGTGACACATTTCGCACTTAGTTGGTAATTATTAGTTTTTCTACATTTTTTCTTTTTTATTCTATATTTCATTTATTCCTTTTTTTCATTTATTTTTCTCTTTTATTTATTTTTCATTTGTGTGTGTTTTTTTCACTACACTTTCTTATGTATGCCAACGACAAAAGAAAAAGTCTAACAGACATTTTTATAGCCCAGAAGGAGGCAGTGAGGAAATACTTGTAATAGAAGGTTGGTTTTCATGTACAGAAGGTTGGCAGTAAGTAAGATTGGAGGAGAAGTTGAATTTGTTGTGATATTTATAGCCTTAAGAACTCAATTTCATTTTGTTACACAGTAATAAAAGTTTAATTGTTATTTTGGTTTGAAATGCGGGAAGTGGGAAGATATTAAATGGTTATATTGTTGGACGCATGAAGGCTGTATAGAAATTTTGTAAAAATGCAGGATATTTCTTTCTCTTGTGATAAAATTGTCTATTTTACATTATTTTCTTTAAAAAATGATTTTCAGACAAAATTTGTTATCCGACAAAATATTTCGAGTAAATTTTTTAAATAAAAATGTGTCTCCAGACAAAATTTTAAGAAAAAGTTTTCTTCAGACAAATTTTTTTATAGTAAATTGGCTTCAGACAATAAACCTTTTTAAAAAATGATCAGTTCAGACAAAACTTTCTATAACAATTTGCTATTTTACATTATTTTCTTAAAAAATTCATCTTCAGACAAAATTTGTTGCCCGACAAAATATTTTGAGTAAAATTTTTGTATAAAAAATTTGTCTTCAGACAAAATTTTCTATTCAAATTTTATCTTCAGACAAAATTTTCTTTTAAAATTTTATTTTCAAACAACCAAAATTTCGTTACAAAATTATTCTCACACAAAACACGTTGTAGAAATGTTGCCTTCAGATCATATTTAAAAAAATTATTTTAGGACAAAAACGCTTGAAAAAATTTATATTCAGACAAATTTTTTTTACAAAAATTATTTTCAAACAAATTTTTTTAAATTTTCAAATAAAATTTTCAAATAATTTTAAAAAAATATATATCTTCCGACAATTTTTTTTACAAAAAGAAGATAATTTCAGACAAATTTTTATTCAAAATTTGGCTTCAGACAATATTTTGAAATTAAATTTAACCAAAAGAAATTGTTTACAAACGTTTTATAAAAAATTGTTTTAGACCAAATTTTTTTTGAAAATTTTTATAAAAATTTATCTTCAGACAAAATTTTCTATAATATTTTAACTTCAGACAAAACTTTCTATAAAATTTTTACTTTAGAAATTTTTTTTAAAAATATTTATCTTCAGACAAAATTTTTTCACAAAAATCTTTCTTCAGACAATTTTTTTTAATTTATCTTCAGACAAACATTTTTTTAATAATTTAAAGTTAGACTATTTTTTTAATATTTATATTCAGACAAAAGGTTCTATTTTAAAATATTTATCTTCAGACAAAATTTTTTTCCATAAAAATCTTTCTTCAGACAAATTTTTTTCTAAAAATTTATCTTCATACAAACATATATATTGGGTTTGTGCTGATGTTTGTAACATACAAAAATATTCGTTCTATACCCACCTTAAAGTAAAACCAATCGGCTTAGAATCATTTTCTGAGCTATGTCCGTCCTTCCGCCCGTCCGTCTGGCTGTCCATTTAAACCTTGTGCGCAATATACAGACCGCAATTTTCAAGATAATTGGATGAAATTTGGCACACACGCTTCTTTTTGCTTCCAAAGACGAAGCTTATATAAAATTATTAAAATCGTTTCATTATTTCGACTAGCTCCCATACAACCGTACCCCCATATAGGGCCTTTGGGTTCATAATTAAGTTAAATGTTCTATTATGTCAACAAAAGTCTAAAAAACTTAATTTTATAGAACTTTAAATGTAACTACCGATTTTTGTAATGATCGGGCTTCATTTGACCCTAGCCCCCATACAAACGCCCCTTCTGAAAATGACTTGAAGGTCAAAACTTACCAACAAACATTAATAAAACTTTTAAATTTTACATAAATAACTTTGAAGTAGACTTTACTTCCTCTATCAACATTTATATGGATAGGGCCATATTTTCCCCTTCTCCCGCTTGAGCCCTCTTGTAAAAAATCTCTTTTTTTTTTGCCAAAAAAAACAAATTAAAAATATTCCGGAATAAAGTTAAAAAAACATATAAAATGCTTTATTTTTTTAAATAATCCCCATTTTTAACATACTGACTGGTGTAGGGTATTATATGGTCGGCTATGCCCGACTATACATTCATACTTGTTTTAAAATAAATTTGCGAAAAACTTAATTACTTTTTATAAAAACTTTAATAATTTGCTTGACTTCTCTTAACAAAACGTTTTAACTGTTCTTTATGCAAATATATATATATGGGCATTTCCACCGAAAAGTCAACTTTTGTCACATCATGTCACGCAACATGTTAACTATATAAAACTTTAATAGCTTTATGCATATGATAAAGAGGATACCAATCCAAAGGTATGACCCTAAGATATTTTAAATTAATGTGCGTGACGTGATGTAACAAAAAATATACTTTTTGGTGGAAATGCCCACATATACAATTTTATATATTAAATAACAATTATTATTATTCTTAGCAATAACAAAGAGCAAAGAGAAAAGGGAACTTGAAAAGGAATTTTTAAGAGCTTTTTAATAACGATTACTTTTTAGTCAAGTACGATGAGTGTATTGTTGATATTCTTTGAGATTGTTTAACAATTATAAAAAATATATTGTTTTAAAACTTAAAACAAAATCAACGTTAAAAAAATGCAATTTTATAATTAAATATAAAGTTCGTTGACCAACACAATACCAAAATGAACAATTTAATAATCACACTTCAAGTTTATTAATGGAAATACACAATATAAAATTATAAATAAATTAAACTTGATGATAATTGAATCGTTTGTTTAAAAGTATTGGGACAAGATTAAAAAGTTAAGATTTGATTGTAAGAGGAGACATGAAATTAGACTTAAATTTCATGAAGGAAAATCCAAAATATAGCTTTTCATATTCAAACAACAAATTTTCTTAAAAACCATGAAATAAACTTTGTTTTTCCATAATATTTTTTTCCAATTTTCCATAGCAATTCAATAACATTGTTTTAATTGAAAAAATGCCTTCTATTGTTAATTAGTTAAATTAATTTTAAATTCATATTCTTTTAGTTTAACCAGAATTTTAATTAAATATTAATGCAATATAAACACAAAATATTTTTCTATATTAACTAGAATAAGTGAATGAGTATCTTGACGTTAGTGTTTCTATACTTTCATAGATAAATAATTCAAAAATTACTTTACGCTTTGATGATTTTAAGTTATGATTCAACCATAGGAAAGTTTGTTTGATTTTCAATTAATTCTAACTGCAAAATAAAAGAAAATCATGGCAGTATAGAGTATGTAGTCGTTTCTAGCATTTAACAAAGTAAAAGCAATAGGCGTGGTATTTCAATGTTTAAAAAAAATGTAATTTATGTTGGAAAAATGTAATAAAACATATAAAATAGTAAAGTTTTAATTGTTTTTAGATATAAAATTTGTGGTCTCTATGCTCTATTCATACTATTTATTACAAAAATTCATTACATATATGAGATCTTCTCTTTAAAACTTAAAAGATATGTTATGCTCACTAGATATTCATAAAATTCTTGTAAGAAATATGTTCCACGACAAAATTGTCCTTGAACAATATGTTCTTAATCTTGAAACAAAATGTTTCATGGAATTTTATCAAAACACTATTTTCTAACGATTTGTTTGTCTAAAAACAATTTTCTTTTGTAAGATTTTGTCTTTAGATCTAATTATCTATAGATCTAGACAAATTTTCTAAAGAATTTTACTAAAAAATTTTGTCTATAGCTAAGGATTCCTCCTCCAAACAATATTTTCTAAAGAATTTTGATTTTTTCCAAATAATTTTATCTCCAGACATAATTTTCTGAAGAAATTTGACTCCAGACCAAGTTTACGAAAGAAATTTATTTCTTGACAAAGATTGCTAAAGAATTTTGTCTCCAGACAACATTTACTAAACAAATTTGTCTCCAGACAAAAATTTACTGATGAATTTTTGCATCCAAACAAAATATATTAAAGAGTTTTGCCGTCAGATAGAATTCCTACATAAATTTTGTCATTTATTTTACATCTTTTGATGTGCTTAAGTAGAATTAAAGGAGACTCATCGCCGCTCCAATACTCTATCTATATTCATACCATAAAAACTCGAACTTTTTATTTGACACTTTCATCCGAAACATTATCAACACATAACTAACATAGAGACCTTATATTCACTTATTTTTTAAGTCCAGTTGAGTTATTAGCAGCAAAGGAAACTTAATTTCATTGCTCATTAGCCTTTAAACTAATATTCTATTACCATAATTTAGGATTCAATCACAATGTGCAACTAGGTTAGGTGATGATTAGGTGCTTCAGGCTACAAAGACGCACACTTGGGTCCTATGTGCGTATGTAACCAATAAAATTGAAATTTTCATTCCCCCCGAAGAGAAAATTCATTCACAATAGTTGATTAAGTGTGCAACAGCTGTTCATTGTTTACATGATTTTATTAGAAAATTCCTCAACAAAAGAGTTAGGTTTAGGTTCAGAAGGGTTATACAGCATAAAAACGGTGCATATCCACTCGCAGACTATAAGGTTCATAGAAAATCTTTGTCGCTCTATAAAGCCCAGTCAAATATGTTACTAACACCCTTGACCACATCTAGTAATCAGCGAGGATCAAACCAGCAGTAACCTACAGTAGTTCGGTATATCCTAATTGAGCAATGTCCCGTGAGCATACCTCTCAAAATTCTTAGACTGCGTCTATCCAGTCCTATAAGTATTTTTGTAAACCCAATATAAAGTTTTGGCCTTAGGGTATTTCATACCCTACAATGCAATATACTATTCCAGAACTCGTTTATAGTGGTAAATGGTTGGTTTGGCCATACTTTCTCTGTCAACTAAATTAAGATTTGAATCTAATCTAGCCAGTTCATCCGTAACCTCATTACCATGCACATTACAGTGCCCCGACACCCAACACATTCTAATGACAAACAGGCTCATAATGTGCCTTAGAGCATTTCTATAATCTATAAATAGGCGCGAATTTACCGTGTGACAGAACTTTGACAATAAACATAAATTGTCATAACTGACCTCGTATTTATATGATACCTTATCAGTTTCACTGCTTTCCAGATTGCTAGGATCTCTGCTTTAAAGACACAACATTTGTTAGAAAGTTTTAAGGACGGTTTTATATTGATATCAGCGATATCGACGCCGGCCCCCGTACATGACATATGTTAACAACAAGGAGAAAGCTGCTTACCAAGGCAGGTTATACGTTTAAACTGCTCACTGCCAGGGGTAAGCTTTACTTGGGTCCCTTTGTATTGTTTATCAAGGTAATATAGTGAAATGTGAAAAAGTCCAGCAAACATCTGGTTTAATCAATTACACTCACACATACCTATATAAATGTTTTCATGTAATTTACATACTGTCTACGTATTTTACAAATGTTCGCATTTAGTGGGACATTTTTTGCTTAAATAAAAAATAAACTTTTTAACACCAAGCTATAAAAAAAACACACGAATTTTTATTTAAATGTGGCCTGATTATAGTACGTCACTTTTTTTGAAAGGATTTATAAATAAAAACGTTTGGTCGTCAGGAAGGAGGAATGAGTACGAAGTGTGAAAATCAATGAAAAAATAACAATAGAACGGAAAAAGAGTGTATAAAAATAAAAACAACAACATACCAAAAGTAACAAAATACCCCAATATCAACAAAAAATACTTACATACATATAATAATTTCCCCAAAACGCAATCCAGCAAAACACGACGATGACGATGAGAAAATGAAAAGAAACAAAAATCATCGAATACAACATACAACAAAACAAACATAACAAATGTACACAACATACGATTTTCATTCAATTTCATACCATCTCCTTCCTGTGACATCAGAAAAATAATACAATGTATACAAGAAGAAACAAAAACAACAATAACAAAAAAGTTGCTGTTCAACAAAAATAAAAATCAGCAAGAAAAACAACAACACCAGCTAAAAGTGCAAAAATAAAAGAAACAACAGTAATTCTGCTCTCGCCAATGCTGCTGGCTACAATCATAGAGACAGGCGACTGCGACGACAACAACGAGAACGACAGCGATGTAAGAAGCGCATGAAGAGGTGACCAAAAGAAGTGAAAATACGAGAAACACAACAAAATCACACACTGCTGATGAAAATTTGTGATAAAAACGAGGCCAATTGGCATCAAGCCAAATAAAAGAAAAACAAAAACCCCACATCGCAATCAAACCAACAATAACAGCAGCAGTAGAAAAATGGCAAGTAACCCAAAACAAATCAAAGGAGGTGGAGAATTACGTCGAAATAAAAATAATTTGCAATCAACGAAAAAAAAACTAGAATAAATGGGTACAAATGATTAACAACTTACCCCATTAACCAATCGACAGTGTCGCGTAGATATTCCGGAATACGCTCCAGTTTGGCGGCTATTTAACACAAAAAAACACACAAATCTTTAAAAGAAAAACTTGTCACCTTTTTGGTTTTTTTCTTTTTTTCCAATTTAAACAACTTTTCTTGCTTACAGCGTATTTTTTTATTTAAAACACAATCTAGTATTTTCTTCTTGGTGGATTCCTGATTTTTTTACACCAATGCTTGAAAATCTTGTAAAGTAGAAAACTTTATTCTCTAATTGTACACTTCTCCACACAATTTTAACACTGACACTAAATAATTGAAATTATTTAAAATATTGAATTTTTATTTAATATTTTTTCCAACTTTTGCCTTTTTTTGAACAGTAAGAGTATTTTATTTTAAGTTTTGTAATCAGACCACAAAAAATTTAACAAGAAAAATTTGTGTAAGCGAAGAAGAAACTGAAAACAGTAAATAAGAAGAGAAAAAATCTGATTTTTTTTCTAGTTGTTGTTGCTGTAAAGAAGAAACAACAAAACTTTGTGTTAGCTTTTGCTCTTTGCCAAATGCAGTAGTAGAAAAGAGCCAAATATAGTCAGATTAACATAAAAACTGATAAAAGTCAGTTGTTTTTAGTGTTGTTGTTATTTACCCCACAAATGACATACATTGAACTTGGCAGCACTGGCGATAAAAGGAAAAAGGTTAAAATGAAGGTTTAATAAAACAGCTGTTTGGCAAAAATAAAAACAATGCTTATGAAAAATATAAACAAACGCTATAAACAAATGTGTATTTATTTATATTTATCAGAGTAGGACGACTAAATGCAGGTTATATTGAAGAATAAATATTGAACCACACAAAGATTTTATCGATTTTTTTGTTGTATATTTGGTTTTGGAAGTTTTAATACTTTTTATTTCAATGATAAAAGTTCGCATTTGAATTCTTATTAGTTTAATTCCAATAGGTAATTTTCCTTTATTAAAAAATAGTGCTGCCAAATTTGTGTAGAAATCAATAACAGTTGTAAAAAGTAACGGTTGTTTAGAAAGGGTAAAAAAAGAAAGATAGATAGATAGATAGATAGATAGATAGATAGATAGAACGATAGATAGATAGAACGATAGATAGATAGATAGATAGATAGATAGATAGATAGATAGATAGATAGATAGATAGATAGATAGATAGATAGATAGATAGATAGATAGATAGATAGATAGATAGATAGATAGATAGATAGATAGATAGATAGATAGATAGATAGATAGATAGATAGATAGATAGATAGATAGATAGATAGATAGATAGATAGATAGATAGATAGATAGATAGATAGATAGATAGATAGATAGATAGTTTGTAGATAGATACATAAAATTGTAAAAGTCACATTTTAACATTAGTAGGATCAATAAATAATCAGGAAGTGCGAATTATATTAAATTTAAAAT
This sequence comes from Lucilia cuprina, assembly GCF_022045245.1. Classification (NCBI taxonomy): domain Eukaryota; kingdom Metazoa; phylum Arthropoda; class Insecta; order Diptera; family Calliphoridae; genus Lucilia; species Lucilia cuprina. The sequence continues at coordinate 17,793,773 of NC_060953.1, read as the reverse complement.
TTCTTTTCAAATAAATATCTTCGTATATATTACCAAAAGACTATGGATATATCCATAGTCATTGATTATACTAACTCATAATTATTACCTATACATTTTTAATTTAAACTATAAAAAGTATGGCAATTTTCTTGATAAATCACTTAAACAGTTGCTGAATAAATATACAAAAACAATTTTAAAGTATTCGAATTCTAACGGTAATCGATATTTCTTCTTTAAACTTTGATTTATATATCATTATTCAGTAAATGTGCAAAAATATGTAAATTTCGGTCTTTGTGAAGAAAGAAAAAATCGATTTCACTTAAATCTAAAAAATACATATATAATGAGCTTACAAGACGAAAGTTTTCCCTATGATGATGATTTAGAATTTTCACGTAATTCAGGTAAAAATTTTGTATTTCCTCACCATAAACCACGACGTCCCAGCGGTTTGGCAAATAAGGAACCAGAAGAAGAACATGACCATGTTGATCAGCATATTTCAAACAACACGAATATTTCAACATCTTCCTCCATACACCAGCAAGATGAATCGACACAGTCATCTAATGATTTTTGTCCACCATCCGAGACTAGTGGCAAAACAAATGCCAGTGAACCAAATGATTTGCAAGGTATACATTTCAATAACAGTAGAATAATTCAAATTATAGTACTTCTATAGAAAGTTATCAATTTATTTTATTACTCTACTATCTTCTTTTTACTCCCAGAATCTCAAAATAAAAAATCTGAATTCATACGCCACAATCCCAACAAATCAATTTCCTATCAGGACATACACTCTGAATACACCAAGAAACGTTTCAAACATGTCGAAAGTAAAGTTGGTCAATACATTGCCAATATAAAGGCCCAAGATGAGAAACGTCGAAATTCTGGTAAATTTCAAAGACATCGTTCTATGCCCGACACACTGCATGGAACTGAAAAAGCAAGAACCGACCTTAACAATGACTCTAAAATACATAATGAGCTGCGTCGCAGTACTAACGATTTAGATCGTATATGTGATCAGAGTGATACTGAAATCTATGATAATCTTACGGCTACAACATCATCACTATCCAATCGTGATTTGGGTTCCGATGCTGGCATCTTATTGGACAAGCAAACCTATGAACAATTGCTGAGTGACAAGGAGCGCAAAGATTATTTGCAAACAAAGTTGGAGGAGAAAAATGCTGAAAATTGTCGCTTGAAACAGAATTTGGACACAATGCGTATTGAATATTCTATGTGTAAAGATAAACTGAAACAGCAGACTCAAGCACAACGATTTTCTGGTTCATTTGGTAGTATAAATGCTGCCGCTTCTCTGGGTCGTACCTCTCTACAATGTTTGCTATATCCCCCAGAGAGTAGAGACAAGTCTACACAAACAGATAGAATGTTAACGCCTTCACCCGTGCCTCCGCTTGCAAAACAAGGCAATGATATATTTGCCACACCTTTAACACCAGATTCCAATAACAATTCATTTAATCATGCTGCCGTGGGTATGTTAGCACCAGCCGCCCATAAAGTCTCAAAAACTGTGGCCACTATACAACCACTTTCATTGAATTTCAGTAATCTATTGGAGCAAGAAAGCCGTGATTTTAATAGCAGTAATATAAATACAACCATGGGTGAGTGATACTTCTAAGTTTGTTCCAGTTTAAACTATTGATCTTAAAAAAAATCCTTTTTTATCTAGGATTCCTACGTCATCGTTCCAATTCTATGACAGCACGTAAAAAATCCACTCCTTTACCCGCAAACATTTCAAAAGTCAGTTCAGTTGGCAGCGGTGGGGCGCCTAGTAGCAGTGACTCAGCCATAGACATAGAAGTTGCCGAGTTATCACCTAAAAATCAAAGACAAAGTCGTCGTGAAGAATTTATATATTATGAACAACGTTCTCAACGCTATTCTGTTCTAGAGACTCGTAATGCTGGTAGAAGCTACACGGATAGCCAGGCTAATTCAACCCCTAGAAATAGTATTACCATTGAGGACGGCGGCATGGGTTCGAGTAGTAATACGCGTAGAAATTTACACAAACGCCATAATTTACGTTCACGCATGATGCGTTTTTTTGGCGCCTGTACGAAATGTGAAGATCCCAATATGTCTTTAGAATCCGTCGATAAACTTCAACACTCGCAGATTCCACTTTTGGAAAAAAGTACACAGAATTATTGCCGTAATGTGCGTTGAGGTTTATCCAGGTCTAAATGTTACTTTATATGTAGTATGTGTGTACTTTTTTTTTCTTAATTTTCAAATGGAATTCTTAAATTCTAGTGTAAACACCAACTTTTTCCAAATTTATAATTTGAAAATCGTAAAATTATTATAATTATATGCTGGTCATTAGAAAGTCTTAATTTTTCATTAAATATTTTTGTTTTGCCACTTTTATTTTAGTAATTTCCTACATATTCATTTGAAAATTTATAAAATTTCTTTAACATTCGTCAAAATTTCTTTAAAAATCTTGTTTTACTTTTTGCCGGCAAAAAGTTTTTCAAGTAATTTTGTTATTTTCTTTTTAGTATTAAATGTCCTTTAAAAACTATTTGTTAGTATTTAAATATAATATGCATGTACTTATTTAAATTAAAGAAAAAGGGATCTAACATTTCGTTTATTAAAATCTTTATATAAATATTTATTTCAGTTCAAAAATTAAAATTAAAACTTTGGTAAAAAGTAGTATATTTATAGACTAATTTGTTGTTTAAATAAATAAAATTTGTTTAATTAAAAGAGAATGATGGATATTTTGTTAGTTTAATAAGGATTTATAAAAATTAAAGTCCATACGTACGTCTAACGGCCATACCTACAGTGGGAAGCAGAAATGAGTTGATACATTGTACACATCTAATGAAATACAAAATGACCTAGTATTGTAAATCAAAACAAAATCCGCGAATTGTAACAACCTGCCGTAACTAAACAACTTGCATGTACTCAATTTTGCACCCTACAATAAATTTTAAACAAGTTTTCAATACTATAAGCAAATGGTCTTCTTACCCATCATTTCATCGATTCTTTGCACTGGTCCAATATGACACCATATAATCAATACTTTGCTAACCTAGCAAAAAGTTACATGACAAATATGTTGTTTAATCAGAGGTTCAAGTGATTTAGGTGAAACATGCATGATTTTAACATTACCCAGCAAAAAATAATTGATGTCATACAAACGACATCTTAATCACATCTAAAAATGCGATTCTTTATTTTTCGTTTTTATAAACCAAATATTTTCTTACAAATGAAAACCCAGTTAAAAGTTAGGAAAGAGATGTAGAAAAGTCACTAGAAATAACATATTCGAAGTACATCAAACATTGGTGAAAAACCAATGGAATTAACATAAGCATGTCATTGAACGAATACAATTTATTTTTGACATCCAAATATCGGATTTTTATTGCATCTATGAATAAGATTAGATGGAGTTCATAGTTGTCAAAAATAAACAACATCCCTCCAATGACACGCTAATGTAAAATTCATAGGTTTTTCACCAAAATTGGAAGTACTTCAAGTATGTTATTTGTGGTGAAAATTCGACTTCTTTTTGCTGGGTAGCGTGTTATTGGAGATCATGTGTTTGTGTGAGAATTTCGAATAATCGAACCACTGCAAATTCGAAGATTCGAAAACGATGTTTCATGTTTTGAAAAATTTTTTAGAATGAGTTGTATTAGCACTGTTATTAAAGAAGTCATGAAACATAAATTCACTTTGCACCAATGCAATTTTTTTGCTGAGAATATTTTGATTTCTTAATACATTATACTACCTTTAAAGTCTTTCCATAGGACGATGGGAACATTTTCAAAAAAATCGGAAATGTTACGATAAGAACCTGACAGCTTTATTCGCATATAGTTTTACTTCCAGATGCTTCTTTCGGTAGTTTCAGATGGAATATTCTATTACACATGATATTCAACAGCCCAGGTCCCATTAAGGATCCTTGAGGAACACCTTATATAATTACACCATCGTTAGTTTCAACCAATAGAGATATATTGAAAAAGTAATCTTTAATTATTTTTATTATATAATCTAGAACCTTGATGGCGGCAGAATTAAAGGGATTTTTGATGTCAAGTTTTATGACTGCACAGTATTTTCTGTCTTTGCTTTTTCTATTTCTTGTCCGTTTAACCATTTCGATCACTTTATTAATTGCGTTTAATGTTGCCATTGCTTTATGGACCAGTACCTACAGCTTCCAATAATCAAGTATATATTATTCTTTCAAAACATATTTCTATAGATATCTAGCAGACATGTAGCTCGATGAGATGCCGGGCTCCCAGAACTTGCTTTAGTTACTAATCTTTCTTTTTATTTATGTATTTTTCTATCTATCTATCTATCTATCTATCTATCTATCTTTCTATCCATCTACCTATCTATTTATCTATCTATCTATCTATCTATCTATCTATCTATCTATCTATCTATCTATCTATCTGTCTATCTGTCTATCTATCTATCTATCTATCTATCTATCTATCTATCTATATATATATATATATATATATATATATATATATATATATATATATATATATATATATATATATATATATATATATATATATATATATATATATATATATATATATATATATATATATATATATATATATATATATATATCGAAAATACCAATGAAATTGAAATATTTAACATAATAAAATCACTAAACACAAACAAAAGTGCGGGTATAGATGGCATTAGACCAAATTTCATCAAAATTCATGCACATTCCCTAACTCCAATTATAACTCACATGATAAACATGATCCTAAGTCATGCTTGTGTTCCAGAAATTTTCAAAGTATCAATAGTTTGTCCAATTTATAAAAGTGGGTTAAAAAAAGATTACAACAACTATAGACCCATATCAATTTTGCCTGTCATGGAAAAAGTTATGGAAGAGGTGGTTGTAAGAAGACTGTCCGACTTTATAGAAAGATTCAATGTAATTAACGAAAACCAATATGGATTCCAGAAAAATAAAAGCATTAATAAATTGCTTGGAAACTTCTCAAACCACATTAATACATGCTTAAATGAAAATCTACATTGTCTAGCACTATTTGTCGACTTCAGTAAAGCTTTCGACACTTTACCTTTTATATGCAAATGATTTAATTACCATATTAAAGAACAGTAACACATTTGCATACGCGGATGACACAGCCATCATTGTTGCTAATAAAGACTTAAACATAGCAACCAACGTAATGCAAAATGAGTTAAATATAGCAACAAAATGGTGTCATGACAATGGGTTGATTATCAATGCCACCAAAACCAAGCTTATGCACATCAAACCTCGGCATTTTAGATACACAAAGATATGCCTTAAATTCCATGAAATCAACTGTATCCACAACGATAATTCAAGTAATAATGATAATTGTTCAACAGTAATCGAATTGGTAAATACATACAAATATCTGGGTGTGCATATAGACCACAATTTTAAATGGCGC